>NW_024070212.1:75303171-75552336 GCF_014754425.2 Oryx dammah
ATGCAGTCACCATCTGCAGTGATTTTGGAGCCCAAGAAAATAAAGTCTGATACTGTTTCCACTGTTTCCCCATCTATTTCCCATGAAGTGATGGGACCAGATGCCATGATCTTCATTTTCTGAATGTTGAGCTTTAAGCCAACTTTTTCACTCTCCTCTTTCACTTTCATCAAGAGGGTCTTTAGTTCCTCTTCACTTTCTGCCATAAGGGTGGTGTCATCTGCATATCTGAGGTTATTGATATTTCTCCCAGCAATCTTGATTCCAGCTTGTGTTTCTTCCAGTCCAGCATTTCTCATGATGTACTCTGCATATAAGTTAAATAAGCAGGGAGACAATATACAGCCTTGATGTACACCTTTTCCTATTTGGAACCAGTCTGTTGTTCCAGGTCCAGTTCTAACTGTTGCTTCCTGACCTGCATACTGATTTCTCAAGAGGCAGGTTAGGTGGTCTGGCATTCCCATCTCTTTCAGACTTTTCCATAGTTTATTGTGATCCACACAGTCAAAGGCTTTGGCATAGTCAATAAAGCAGAAATAGATGTGTTTCTGGAACTCTCTTGCTTTTTCCATGATCCAGCAGATGTTGGCAATTTGATCTCTGGTTCCTCTGCCTTTTCTGAAACCAGCTTGAACATCAGGAAGTTCACGGTTCACGTATTGGTGAAGCCTGGCTTGGAGAATTTTGAGCATTACTTTACTAGCATGTGAGATGAGTGCAATTGTGCGGTAGTTTGAGCATTCTTTGGCATTGCCTTTCTTTAGGATTGGAATGAAAACTGACCTTTTCCAGTCCTGTGGCCACTGCTGAGTTTCCCAAATTTGCTGTCATATTGAGTGCAGCACTTTCACAGCATCATCTTTCAGGATTTGAAATAGCTCAACTGGAGTTCCATCACCTCCACTAGCTTTGTTCATAGTGATGCTTTCTAAGGCCCACTTGACTTCACATTCCAGGATGTCTGGCTCTAGATGAGTGATCAACAAAAACAAGACCTGGAGCTGACTGTGGTTCAGATCATGAACTCCTTATTACCAAATTCAGACTTAAATTGAAGAAAGTAGGGAAAACTGCTAGACCATTCAGGTATGACATAAATCAAATCCCTTATGATTATACAGTGGAAGTGAGTAATACATTTAAGGGCCTAGATCTGATAGATAGAGTGCCTGATGAACTATGATATGAGGTTCGTGACATTGTACAGGAAACAGGGATCAAGGCCATCCCCATGGAAAAGAAATGCAAAGAAGCAAAATGGCTGTCTGGGGAGGCCTTACAAATAGCTGTGAAAAGGAGAGAGGCAAAAAGCAAAGGAGAAAAGGAAAGATATAAGCATCTGAATGCAGAGTTCCAAACACAGCAAGAAGAGATAAGAAAGTCTTCTTCAGCAATCAATGCAAAGAAATAGAGGAAAACAACAGAATGGGAAAGACTAGAGATCTCTTCAAGAAAATTAGAGATACCAAGGGAACACTTCATGCAAAGATGGGCTCGATAAAGGACAGAAATGGTATGGACCTAAGAGAAGCAGAAGATATTAAGAAGAGGTGGAAAGAATACATGGAAGAACTGTACAAAAAGGATCTTCACCACCCAGATAATCATGATGTTGTGATCACTCATCTAGAGCCAGACATCCTGGAATGTGAAGTCAAGTGGGCCTTAGAAAGCATCACTATGAACAAAGCTAGTGGAGGTGATGGAATTCCAGTTGAGCTATTTCAAATCCTGTTGTAAGTTAGTTGGCTTCTATTCCATTGACTTATATATCTGTCTTTATGCCAGTACCATGCTGTTTTGATTACTCTAGCTTGTAGCATAGTTTGAAATCAGGGAGCCTAATAACTACATATTTGCTCTTTTTTCTTAAGATTGCTTTGGCTATTTGGGGTCTTTTGTGAATTGGTACAAATTTAAGGTTTATTTGTTTCTGTTCTATGGACTTTTAGTAGGTAGTTATAAAACATAGATTATTCTCAGCTAAAAAGTGAAAATAGCTGTCATAAAGGATGGTTGTCCTTTCACAACTGTCATTTGTGACAGCCAAGCCTAGAAAAGTATACTCTGTAAACAGATGTGGCATCAAGATACATGGTAGTATGATTTCCCTAAGCACTATATGACAATCTGTGAACAGTATCAAAGAAAACAAATGATTGGCTATCTCTTAAATTGGGGACCAATTGCATGGGGGTAAAGAGAATGTGTTATACACAATAAATGGTAAAAACACAAGTTTTCCATGACCTTTGGGTCCTAACTAGGTAGGGAAGATGAATCCAAGTGGAGGCTGACATCTTGGACTTTCCTATCTTATTACAGAGAGGTTGAGTTCTCTATGAGGACAAACTATAATCCTAATAGTTAAAGGGGAATAAAGGGCTAAATCTTATGCCTACAGAAAGAGATTCCCATAATTTAAGATTTCATGACAAGAAAGTGGAATTGCAATAATTGTAACAGAGAAAATAGACTTTAAAACAAAAGCCATAAACAAAGATAAGAAAGACACCAGATAAAAGAATCAATACAACAAGAGGATATGACTCTTGTCAACATATATACACCTAATATAGGAGCACTTTTAAATACATAAAACAAATACTGACAGACATAAAAGGAGAAATTGACCAGAAGACAATAATAATAGACTTTAAGACCCCACTCACATTAATGGACAAACCTTCTAGGGAGAAAATCAATAAGACAACAGAGATCCTAAATGATACCACATTCTAGGGCACAAAACAAGCCTCAACAAATTTAATAGGATAAAAATTATTTCAGAAATCTTTTCTGACTATAGTAGCATGAAACAAGAAATCAACCAGAAGAAAAAATGATTACATGGAGACTAAACAACATGCTAATAAAAAACCAATGCATTAACAATGAAATTAAAGAAATAAAAACACACCTTGAGACACTGACACACAGCTAAACAAAAATCTATGGGATGCAGAAAAAGCAGTTCTTATGGGGAAATTCATAGTGATACATGTCTTCATCAAAAAGAAAAAAAAAAAAAAGAAAGAAACAATCTAACCTACCACCTAAAGGAATTAGAAAAAGGAGAACCAACAAAACCTTAAGTCAGCAGAAGAGAGGAAATAATAAAGATCCAAGAGGGAATGAATAAAATAGAGGTTAAAAAACAATAGAAGAAATCAATAAATCAAGAGCTGATTCTTTGAAACGGTAAACAAAACTGACAAACCTCTGACCAGACTCACCAAGAAAAATGAGAATCCAGATCAACAAAATAAAAAGTGAAAAAGGAGAAATAGCAACCAATACTGCATAAATACAAAAAAAAATGTTATGAACACTTATATGCCAACAAATTTAACAATCTAGACAAAATGGACAAGTTTCTAGAAACATACTGTTCTCCAAAACGGAATCAAGAAATAGATAATTTGAACACAACCATAGAAGTAAAACAACATCTGAAAAAAGAAAAAAACCAAACTCTCTACAAACAAAAGTCCAGGACCAGATGACTTCAACAGTAAATTCTACCAAACATATGAAGAATGTAAATTGATTCTTCTTAAATTCTTCCAAAATATTGAAGAAGAGGGAATATTCCCAAAGAAATTCTATAAAATCACCATCACCATGATAGCAAAATCAGAGATACCATCAAAAAAGAAAATTCAATTCAGTCGCTTAGTCATGTCCGACTCTTTGTGACCCCATGAACCGCAGCACGCCAGGCCTCCCTGTCCATCACCAACTCCCGTAGTCCACCCAAACCCATGTCCATCAAGTCAATGGTACCATCCAACTATCTCATCCTCTGTCATCCCCTTCTCCTCTTACCCTCAATCTTTCCCAGCATCAGGGTCTTTTCCAATGAGTCAACTCTTTGCATCAGGTGGCCAAAGTATTGGAGCTTCAGCATCAGTCCTTCCAATGAACAGCCAGGACTGATGTCCTTTAAGATGGACTGGTTGGATCTCCTTGCAGTCCAAGGGACTCTCAAGAGTCTTCTCCAACACCACAGTTCAAAAGTATCAATTCTTTGGCACTCAGCTTTCTTTATAGTCACATCCATACATGACCACTGGAAAAACCATAGCCTTGGCTAGACAGACCTTTGTTGGCAAAGTAACATCTCTGCTTTTTAATATACTGTCTAGGTTGGTCATAACTTTCCTTCCAAGGAGTACATGTCTTTTAATTTCAAGGCTACAGTCACCATCTGCAGTGATTTTGGAGCCCCCCAAAATAAAGTCTGACACTGTTTCCACTGTTTCCCCATCTATTTCCCATGAAGTAGTGTGGCACAAAAACAAACATACGGATCAAAGAAATAGAATGGAGAGTCCAGAAATAAACCCACACAGCATCTGCAGTCACTTAATCTTTGACAAAAGAGACACAAATATAAAAATGAAAAAAGAGTCTCTTCAGCAAGAGGTATTGGGAAATTTGGACAGTTGCATGTAAATAATTTAGAAAACATCCTCATACCATGCACAAAAATAAACATAAAATGGCTTAAAGACTTAAACATAACACCATAGAATTCCTAGAAAAGAACATTGGCAAAAGTTCTCTGACTTAAATCATACCAATGTTTTCTTAGATCAACCTCCCAAGTCAATAGAAATAAAAGCAAATGTAAACAGATGGGACCTAATCAAACTTACAAGCTTTTTGTGTAGCAAAGAAGATCATAAACAAAATGAAAAGACAACCTTTAGAATGGGAAAGATATTTGCAAACAATGCAACTGACAAGGGCTTAATTTCTGAAATATACGAACAATTCATGCAACTCAACAAAAACAAACAACCCAATTTAAAATGGGCAGAAGAACTAAATAGGCATTTCTCCAAAAAAGACATACAGATGGCCAACGGGCATATGAAAAGATGCTTCAGTGTTGCTAATTATTAGAGAAATGCAAATCAAAGCTACAATTAGGTATAACCTCACTTTGGTAAGAATGGCCATCATTAAAAAGTCTACAAATAACAAATGCTGGAGAAGATGCAGAGAAAACAGAAATCTCCTACACTGTTGGTGGGAATGTAAATTGGTATAGCCACTATAGCATACACTATGGAAGTTCCTCAAAAAACTAAAAATAGAGCTACCATATGATCTAGCAATCCCACATCTGGGCATATACGTGGATAAAACTATAATTCAAAAAAATACATGCACCCCCCCATATTAATAGCCAACACATGGATAGAACCATATTCAAATAGCCAGGAGGTGGAAACAACCTAAATGCCCAATGACAGATGAATAGATAAAGAAGATGTCGTGCAGCTATGTGACTACATGGACTGTAGCCCACCAGGCTCCTCTGTCCATGGACTTTTCCAGGCAAGATTACTGGAGTGGATCGCCATTCCCTTCTCCAGGGGATCTTCCTGACCCAGGGATCGAACCTGGGTCTCCTTCATTGCTGGCAGATTCTTTACTGTCTGATCCACTAGGGAAGCCCCATACAATGAATTACCAAAACACACAAAAAAGGAAATAATGCCATTTGTAGCAACATGGATGGACCCAAAGATGATCACCCTAAGTGAAGTAAGTCAGAAAAAGAAAGACAAATACCATATGATATCATTTATATGTGGAATCTAAAATATGACACAAATGACCATATCTACAAAATAGAAACAGATTCACAGACACAGAAAACAGACTTGTGCTTGCTAAGGGGAAGAACAGTGGAGGAGGAATGCAGTGTGAGTAGCAGATGCCAAGTATTACATATAGAATGGATAAGCTACAGTGTCCTACTGTATAGCACAGCAAACTATGTACAATATCTTGTGATAAACCATAATGGAAAAGAATATAAAAAAAGTATGTATGTGTACAACTGAGTCACTTTGTTGTGTAGCAGAAATTAACACAACATTGAAAGTTAATTATACATCAATAAAAAAATAACATTTCAGAGGTAAAATGTTTTCAAATAATGACAAGTTCAAAAGTGAATGGTTGTAATGGAGTAGAAGTGAGGTCTACCATCAAAATAGTTAGAATGAATAATCAGCATTTTACTTCAGTTGAGAAATGGAGTATTTCCTGCCATATCAGTAAACAAGGATGTTGCAGTCACCAGCAATCACAGCCACTACAGATGGTGAACTCTTAGGAAACTCAAGAAGGAAAAGAAAACCTGCCAACTATCAGCATCAGACTGCAGCCACTCCCAATGGTGAGCCCTGAGGAAACTCAGAATGTTGTGAAAACACAGGACCCTGGCCTCAGATAGGTGAGGTGCATATCAAAGGAATGATTTCTGTGAGCCAGGACTCTTTCATCTTCCTGTACACAGAAAACTGATAAATTCCTTAGCCTGGAATATCTGGTTTTCTGTAATTAACAGTAATCTTTTGGTATTTAGACTTGCTGTTTAATCGCTAAGTCACATCTGACTCTTTGTCACCCCATGGACTGCCCTCCAGGCTCCTTTGTCCGTGGGATTTCCCAGGCAAGAATGCTGGAGTCAGTTGCCATCACCCTCTTCAGGGCAGCTTCCCAGCCCAGAGTCTGAACTTGTACCTCATGTTTGGCAGGCAGATTCTTTATCACTGAGCCACCTCAGAAGCCCAACGTTTAGACTACCTGTCCTTTGTTGCAAAAGTTCTATATAACCTAGCTCTTCCTCTTGCCTCCTCAGAACAGTTCTCTCAGGGTTACTTGAAATGCTCTCGTCCAGGCTTGAAGTCCTTAAATTCCCACCAAATAAAACATAACTCTCAACTTACAGTTTGTGAGTATTTTTTAAGTCAACACAGCCCTTGTCTACCAAATTCCAAGTGTATTAAATATTGTTAAGGCTGCCATAACAATGTACCACAAACTGGGTGGCTTAAACAACAGAAATTTATTTTACAGCTCTGGAGGCTAGAAGTCCAATATTATTGTATCAGCAGATTCAGTCTCTTCTGCAGCCTCTCTCCTTGATTTATAGGTAGTTATCTTCTCCCTATGTCTTTACATGGCCTTCCTTCTGTACCTCTGTGTCCCAGTCTCCTCTTATAATAAGGATAAAAAATTTATTGGGTTAGGTCCCACCCTGATGATCTTATTTTGCTTTAGTTACTTCTTTAATACCCTATCTCCAAACACAGTCACATTTTGAGAGGGTGAGTGTTAGCCCTTCAACATGTTAAAAAGACATAGGTTAGGGGGTAGGATATAATTTTGCTGGTAACCCCAGGCAATTTGCTGGGTTTTTTTTTTTCCTATATATGAGTGTTAAGTTATTGTATGTAGCATTCAGTTCTCACACAGTCTTTTGGGAGCAAAAGTATTATTTTCAATTTTACATATTAAAAAAAGTAATATGTATTCAGATTAACTTGCCCAATGTCTTATTCAAAATACTGCTGCTGTAACAAAATACTGTAGACTGGGTGGCTTAAATAATAATTTATTTCTCACAGTTCTAGAGGCCTGGAAAGGCCAAGATCCAGGTGCCTGGTGATTCAGTGTCAGTGAGAGCCTCCTCCTTGCTTTGCAGATGGCCTTCTTCTTGCTTTGTCCTTACATGGCAGAGAGAGAGAGAGAGATCTCATAAGGACATTTATACTGCCATGAGGACCCCACCTCATGATTCTAATCTAACTAAATTACCTCCCAGTGGCACCACCTTCAAATACCATCACAAAGTGGATTAGGGCTTCAATGTATGAATTTGGGAGGAACACATTCAGTCCACAGCACCTGAGTATACATGGTTGTTGCCTGATAGTGCTTGTAATCAAGCTCAGGTCTGATTCTCAAGCCTGTGTGATTATTATTATTATTATTTTTTACCAAGTTTCTTCTTCTAATTTATTTATTTATTTGGCTGTGTTGGGTCTTAGTTGTGGCACATGGGCTTTAGGACATGTGGGCTGTTACTCTGCGGCATGTGACATCTTAGTTCCCAACCAGGGATCAAACCCATGTGCCCCATGTTGGAAGGTGAATTCTTAACCACTGGACCACCAGGGCAGTCTCATCTTCCTTTGGTTTAAATTTTACACCCTCTTCAAAACGGATTAGAGGAAGCATCCTACTGTTATTTCTACCATGATGTTAAAGTACTTTTTATCCTCAAGTTCTGTGTTTTAATAGGTAATGAAGAATATAGAGGAGAGTTCATCAACCATAAAAGGGAACCAATAAGAAAGTTTTAAAGGAGACCAGTGTGTAGAAATAAAAGATCTCCAAAGAGAGCTATGAAATAAGCATAACTCCAGGATGCTGCATTTCTGTTTGCTACACTATTAGTTTCCTATTGCTGCTATATCAAATTATCAGAAACTTAGCAGCTAAAAAGACTACAAATTACTGACAGTTCTGGACGTCCGAAGTCTGAAATGAGTCTTAAGGATCTAAATCAAGATGGTAGCAGGACTATATTCTTTTTGGAAGCTCCAGGGGAGAATTTCTTTGACTTTTCCATTCTTGAAAGGCTGCCTATATTCCTTGGCTCCTGACCTCTTCCTCCATCTTTAAAATGCATCATCCCAACCTCTGTTTCTATCATTTCATCTCCTTTTTCTCATGGTGGCCCTCCTGCCTCTCTCTTACAAGGACCATTATGTTTACATTGGACCTACCTAGATAATCCAGAATAATCTCCCCAAATTGAGGTACTTAACCACATCTGAAAAATCCCTTTTTCATAGGTTGCTGGGTATTAGAACACGGACATCTTTGTGGGGGACATTATTCAGTCTGTTGTACCTACTAATGGCTGCCCTTTAATGAATAGTTGAACTAGGAGGGACAGTACCATGGATATTATTAAAGCAGGTTACAATTTCTCAGTATTTAGAAATTTAAAAGAAGAAATTGGAAAGAGTGCAGCACTGATAAACCAGTTAAATAATGTTCCTTTATATATTGTAGTTTGTATGGTGTAGCCAATTGTAGTTGACGATGACTCTGAACAATGAACATCCCCAGACATAAGATGTGTGACTCTTATTATGTTAATGTTTGGGAGCTTAAAAGCAGAGCATGAATTATGCTCATGATTCACTCTTCTATGTGAGATGTGAAAGGGACAATAAAACATTGCTACTGTCAAGCATACATCCTGACTTCTTTCTTTAACTCTTGTAGCAAAAGCCAGTTTAGGCAAGCAAGACGTACTTTCTCATCTAGAGAAGTGAAATAATAATAACTTCTTTGTAGGTAGGGTTGCTTGGAATTTAAACAGATGTGGGGGAGGGAGGTGGTATGTGAGAACACATTGTAGTGTTCGCTTTCATTGGACTGCCTTTGGCCATGGCACCATTTACAGGCACTTTGGACCCAATTCTTCCAAACCCACAGGAAAATAGCTCTTTCTGAAATTATAAGGAGTCATATAACTTGCTTTAGTCAACAAAGATGATTGAAGACTCTCAGGCTACATTTCCTCTACAGTAGTGATTGTGAGAGCAAGTCTTGACATCATCATATACAAAAAATACCTGATTCTGAGCCTACACATCAAGGAAATTGCACTTAAAAGCAGCCCAGACCCAAAGCAGGATAGATATGAACAAGAAATAGACTCTTGCCTGAAGCCACTAAAGTTCTGGGAGAAGGGGTTGATTTTGTATAGTTAAACCAGCTTTATCTGGCTAACATACTGTTACAGACATAAACCTTTGAAAGTGAGAGAAGCTGTTTCAATGAGATTTTGATGCTAAACTGCTTCAGAGCTTTGAGACTTTCAAATTACTATATAGTAGTAATATTAATAATAATATAATTGTTACTGATGTTGATGACACTGAAAGCACCTTAGACTCATTGTAAATGTCTATACTGTTCATGGTGGTATCTATAGTGTTAGTTCAGTTCAGTCGCTCAGCCGTGTCCAACGCTTTGCAACCCCATGAACCGTAGCACACCAGGACTCCCTGTCCATCACCAACTCCCAGAGTTTACCCAAACTAATGTCCATTGAGTTGGTGATGCCATCCAACTATCTTATCCTCTGTCATCCCCTTCTCCTCCTGCCCTCAGTCTTTCCCAGAACAGTGCAAAAACACACAATGGGCACTTATTACATATTTGCTGAATTAGTAAATTCAGTTTTCATTTAGCAAGGGATTTTAGAATTAAGTAAAAGAAAGCTACAGTTTGGTTGAGCTGTACTTGATAGACAATAATGTTGATCATGGCATCTGGTCCCATCACTTCATGGGAAATAGATGGGGAAACAGTGGAAACAGTGTCAGACTATTTTGGGGGGGGCTCCAAAATCACTGCAGATGGTGACAGCAGCCATGAAATTAAAAGATGCTTACTCCTTGGAAGGAAAGTTATGACCAACCTAGATAGCATATTCAAAAGCAGAGACATGACTTTGCCAACAAAGGTCTGTCTAGTCAAGGCTATGGTTTTTCCAATGGTCATGTATGGATGTGAGAGTTGGACTGTGAAGAAAGTTGAGCGCCAGAGAATTGATGCCTTTGAACTGTGGTGTTGGAAAAGACTCTTGAGAGTCCCTTGGACTGCAAGGAGATCCAACCAGTCCATTCTGAAGGAGATCAGTCCTGGGTGTTCTTTGTAAGGACTGATGTTAAAGCTGAAACTCCAGTACTTTGGCCACCTCATGCGAAGAGTTGACTCATTGGAAAAGACTCTGATGCTGGGAGGGATTGGGGGCAGGAGGAGAAGGGGACGACAGAGGATGAGATGGCTGGATGGCATCACCGACTTGATGGACATGAGTTTGGGTGAACTCTGGGAGTTGGTGATAGACAGGGAGGCCTGGCGTACTGCGACTCATGGGGTTGCAAAGAGTTGGACACGACTGAGCAACTGAACTGAATGTTAAATTAGTAACATAACTTGCTGTATATCGGCATTCATTTGCTTTTCAAACTTTCCTCTTTATTGCTGTCTTCATCAACCGGTGTATTGAATGTTTGCTATGTATATATCTGCTTCAATCATTAATGGTTTTCCTAGGTGTTTTAAGACTGTTAGAGTCTTCTCTATAACAGAGTTATAAAGAGTCTTCCTTCTTTCCCAGCATCAGGGTCTTTACAAATGTGTCAGTTCTTCACATCAGGTGGCCAAAGTAGTGGAGCTTCAGCTTCAGCATCAGTCCTTCCAGTGAATATTCAGGACTGACTTCCTTTAAGATTGACTGGTTTGATCTTCTTTCTGTCCAACGGACTCTCAAGAACTTCTCCAGTACCACAATTTGAAAGCATCAGTTCTTCGGTGCTCATCTTTCTTTATGGTCCAAATCTCACATCCATACATGATTACTGGAAAAACCATAGCTTTGACTAGATGGATCTTTGTTGGTAAATTAATGTCTCTGCTTTTTAATATGCTGTTTTGGTTTGACATACCTTTTCTTCCAAGGAGTGTGCATCTTTTAATTCCATGGCTGCAGTCACCATCAGCAGTGATTTTGGAGCCCAAGAAAATAGTCTGTCATGGTTTCCGATGTTTCCCCATCTATTTGCCATGAAGTAATGAGACAGGATGCCATGATCTTAGTTTTTTGAATGTTGAGTTTTAAGCCTGGTTTTTATTCTCCTCTTTCACTTTCATCAAGAGGTCCTTTAGTTCCTCTTTGCTTTCTGCCTTAAGGGTGGTGTCATTTGCATATCTGAGGTTCTTGATATTTCTCCCTGTAATCTTGATTCCAGCTTGTGCTTCATCCAGCCCAGCATTTCACATGATGTACTTTACATATAAGTTAAACAAGCAGGGTGACAAATATACAGCATTGACGTACTCCTTTCCCCATTTGGAACCAGTCTGTTGTTCCATGTCTGGTTCTAACTATTGCTTCTTGTTCAGTTCAGTTCAGTCACTCAGTCGTGTCTGACTCTTTGAGACCCCATGGACCACAGCATGTCATGCCTCCCTGTCCATCACCAAATCCCGGAGTTTATCCAAACTCAAGTCCATTGAGTTGGTGATGCCATCCAAGTCCTTTCTCCTCCTGCCTTCAATCTTTCGCAGCATCAGTCTTTTCAAATGAGTCAGCTCTTCACATCAAGTGGCCAAAGTATTGGAGTTTCAGCTTCAACATCAGTCCTTCCAATGAACACCCAGGATTGATCTCCTTTAGGATGGATTGGTTGGATCTCCTTGTAGTCCACAGGACTCTCAAGAGTCTTCTCCAACACCACAGTTCAACAGCATCAGTTCTTTGGCGCTCAGCTTTCTTTATAGTCCAACTCTCACATCCATACATGACTACTGGAAAAACCATAGCCTTGACTAGACACACCTTTGTTGGCAAAGTAATGTCTCTGCTGTTGAATATGCTGTCTAGGTTGGTCATAACTTTCCTTCCAAGGAGTAAGTATCTTTTAATTTCATGGCTGCAATCACCATCTGCAGTGATTTGGGAGCGCCCCAAAATAAACTCAGCCACTGTTTCCACAGTTTATTTACCTGCATACAGATTTCTCAGAAGGCAGGTAATATGGTCTAGTATTCCCATCTCTTGAACAATTTTCCACAGTTTCTTGTGATCCACACAGTCAAAGGCTTTAGCCGTCAATGAAACAGAAGTAGATATTTTTCTGAAATTCTCTTGCTTTTTCTATGACCCAGCATATGTTGGCAATTTCATCTCTGATTCCTTTGTCTTTTTAAAATCCTGCTTGAACATCTGGAAGTTTTCAGTCATGTACTATTGAAGCCTTGCTTATAGAATTTTGATCATTACTTTGCTAGCGTGTGAGATGAGTGCAGTTGTGTAGTAGTTTAAACATTCATTGGCATTGCCTTTCTTTGGGATTGGAATGAAACTGATCTTTTCCAGTCCCGTGGCCACTGCTGAGCTTTCCAGATTTGCTGGGGTATTCAGTGCAGCACTTTAACAGCATCATCTTTTGGGATTTGAAACAACTCAACTGGAATTCCATCACCTCCACTAAGTTTGATCATAGTGATGCTTCCTATAGCCCACTTGACTTTACACTCCAGAATGTCTGGCTCTAGGTGAGTGATTACACCATCATGGTTATCTTGTCATGAAGATCTTTTTTTATATAGTTCTTCTGTGTATGCTTGCCACCTCTTATTAATATCTGCTGCTTCTGTTAGGTCCATACCATTTCTGTCGTTTATTGTACCTATCTTTCCATGAAATGTTCCCTTGGTGTCTCTAATTTTCTTGAAGAGATCTCTAGTCTTTCCCATTCTGTTATTTTCCTCTATTTCTTTGCATTGATCACTGAGGAAGGCTTTCTTATCTCTTCTTGCTATTCTTTGGAACTCTGCATTCAGATGCTTATATCTTTTCTTTTCTCCTTTGCTTTTTGCTTCTCTTTTTTTCACAGCTATTTAAGGCCTCCTCAGACAGCCATTTTGCTTTTTTGCAATTCTTTTCCATGCGGATGTTCTTGATCCCTGTCTCCTGTACAATGTCATGAACCTCCATCCATAGTTCATCAGGCACTCTATCTATCCCTTAAATAGATCTAGTCCCTTAAATCTATTTCTTACTTCCACTGTATAATCATAAGGGATTTGATTTAGGTCATACCTAAATGGTCTAGTGGTTTTCCCTACTTGGGCCATGCTCAGTAAATCTTTAATCCAATTTTCTGGTGATGGGTGGAGCTGTGTTCCCTCCATGCTATTTACCTGGGGCCAAACTATGGTGGACATGGAACAACAGACTGGTTCAAAATAGGAAAAGGTGTACGTCAAGGCTGTATATTGTCACTGTGCTTATTTAACTTATATGTAGAGTACATCATGAGAAACACAGGGCTGAAAGAAGCATAGGCTGGAATCAAGATTGCCGGGAGAAATATCAATAACCTCAGATATGCAGATGATACCACCCTTATGGCAGAAAGTGAAGAGGAGCTAAAAAGCCTCTTGATGAAAGTGAAAGAGGAGAGTGAAAAGGTTGGCTTAAAGCTCAACATTCAGAAAAGGAAGATCATGGCATCTGGTCCCATCACTTCATGGGAAATAGATGGGGAAACAGTGTCAGACTTTATTTTGGGGGGCTCCAAAATCACTGCAGATGGTGAGTGCAGCCATGAAATTTTAAGATGCTTACTCCTTGGAAGAAAAGTTATGTCCAACCTAGATAGCATATTGAAAAGCAGAGATATTACTTTGCCAACAAAGGTCTATCTAGTCAAGACTATGGTTTTTCCAGTGGTCATATGTGGATGTGAGAGTTGGACTGTGAAGAAAGCTGAGCGCTGAAGAATTGATGCTTTTGAACTGTGGTGTTGGAGAAGACTCTTGAGAGTCCCTTGGACTGCAAGGAGATCCAACCAGTCCATTCTAAAGGAGATTAGCCCTGGGTGTTCTTTGGAAGGAATGATGCTAAAGCTGAAACTCTAGTACTTTGGCCACCTCATGCAAAGAGTTGACTCATTGGAAAAGACTCTGATGCTGGGAGGGATTAGGGGCAGGAGGATCCTGACAAAGGATGAGATGGCTGGATGGCATCACTGACTCGATGGACATGAGTTTGGGTGAACTCTGGGAGTTGGTGATGGACAGGGAGGCCTAGCATGCTGCGATTCATGGGGTAGCAAAGAGTCGGACACGACTGAGCGACTGAACTGACTGAACTGAACTGAAACTATGGTGGATCTTCCCTGGTGGCTCAGACAGTAAAGCATCTGCCTACAATGCCTACCATGTGGGAGACCTGGGTTCAATCCCTGGGTGGGGAAGATCTCCTGGAGAAGGAAATTGCAACCCACTCCAGTATTCTTGCCTGGAAAATCCCATGGATGGTGGAACCTGGCAGGCTACAGTCCACGGGGTCACAAAGAGTCGGACACAACTGAGCGACTTCACTTTCACTAAACTATGGTGGAGGTAATGAAGATAATGGTAACCTCTTTCAAATATCCCATTCATGAACTGCTACAGTCCATGCCCCCAAACCTGCAGCAGGCCACCACTGACCCACACCTTCGCCGGAGACTCCTGGACACTCACAGGCAAGTCTCCTGTGGGAGTCACTGTTCCTTTCTCCTGGGTCCTGGTGTACAAGATTCTATTGTGCCCTCTAAGAGTCTGTTTTCCCAGTCCTATGTAAGTTCTGGCAGCTCTATGGTGAGGTTAATGGCGACCTCCTCCAAGAGGACTTATGCCATACCCACACCCAGAACCTCTGTCCCTGCAGCAGACTACTGCCAACCCATACCTCCATAGGAGATGCTCAGAGTTCTGTCTCCTGTGGGGTCCCTGGGTCCTAGTGCACGCAAGGTTTGTTTGAGCCCTCTGAGCGTCTCTGGTGGGAACGGGGTTTGATTCTAAACGTGAATTTGCCCTTCCTGCCGTCTTGCTGGGACTTCTCCTATGCCCTTGGTCGTGGGGTATCTCCTCACAGCTGCTCCAGTGCCTACCGTGTTACTGAGGTTTCTCTGACCTTGGGCATGAGGCATCTATCCACGGCTGCTCCAGTGAAGTACAGGCACCACTCCTGACCTTGGATGTGGGGTGTCTCCTCTCGGCAGTTCGCTGCTCCAGTGTCACGCAGCTGCAGGAAGACTCGCTGTAGAGAAGACTCTACACATGGACATCACCAGATGGTCAGCACTGAAATCAGATGGATTATATTCTTTGTAGCCAAAGGTGGAGAACCTCTAAACAGTCAGCAAAAAAAAAGAAAAAAGGACTAGGAGCTGACTGAGGCTCAGATCATGAACTCCTTATTGCCAAATTCAGACTTAAATTGAAGAAAGCAGGGAAAACCACTAGACCGTTCAGGTATGACTTAAATCAAATCCCTAACGATTATACAGTGGAAGTGAGAAATAGATTTAAGGGATTAGATCTGATAGAGTGCCTGATGACATATGGACAGAGGTTCATGACATGGTACAGGAGACAGGGTGCAAGACCATACCCAAGAAAAAGAAATGCAAAAAAGCAAACTGTGGAAAATTCTAAAAGAAATGGGAATACCAGACCACCTGACCTGCCTCTTGAGAAATCTGTATGCAGGTCAGGAAGCAACAGTTAGAACTGGACATGGAACAACAGACTGGTTCCAAATCAGGACTGGAGTACATCAAGGCTGTATATTGTCACCCTGCTTATTTAACTTCTATGCAGAGTACATCATAAGAAACACTGGGATGGAAGAAGCACAAGCTGGAATTAAGATTGCCGGGAGAAATATCAATAACCTCAGATATGCAGATGACACCACCCTTATGGCAGAAAGTGAGGAAGAACTAAACAGCCTCTTGATGAAAGTGAAAGAGGAGAGTGAAAAAGTTGGCTTAAAGCTCAACATTCAGAAAACGAAGATCATGGAATCTGGTCCCATCACTTCATGGGAAATAGATGGGGAAACAGTGGAAACAGGGTCAGACTTTATTCTTTTGGGCTCCAAAATCACTGCAGATGGTGATTGCAGCCATGAAATTAAAAGACGCTTACTCCTTGGAAGAAAAGTTATGACCAACCTAGACAGTATATTCAAAAGCAGAGACATTACTTTGCCGACTAAGGTCCATCTAGTCAAGGCTATGGTTTTTCCTGTGGTCATGTATGGATGTGAGAGTTGGACTGTGAAGAAGGCTGAGCGCCAAAGAATTGATGCTTTTGAACTGTGGTGTTGGAGAAGACTCTTGAGAGTCCCTTGGACTGCAAGGAGATCCAACCAGTCCATTCTGAAGGAGATCAGTCCTGGGATTTCTTTGGAAGGAATGATGCTAAAGCTGAAACTCCAGTCCTTTGGCCACCTAATGCGAAGAGTTGACTCATTGGAAAAGACTCTGATGCTGGGAGGGATTGGGGGAGGAGGAGAAGGGGATGACAGAGGATGAGATGGCTGGATGGCATCACTGACTTGATGGACATGAGTCTGAGTGAACTCTGGGAAATGGTGATGGACAGGGAGGCCTGGCGTGCTGCGATTCATTGGGTCACAAAGAGTCGGACACGACTGAGTGACTGAACTGAACTGATGAAAGTGAAAGAGGAGAGTGAAAAAGTTGGCCTAAATTGCAATATTCAGAAAACAAAGATCATGGCATCCATTCCCATCACTTCATGGCAAATAGATGGACAAACAGTGTCAGATTTTATTTTGGGGGGTGCTCCAAAATCACTGCAGATGGTGTCTGCAGCCATGAAATAAAAAGACACTTACTCCTTGGAAGGAAAGTTATGACCAACCTAGACAGCATGTTAAAAAGCAGAGACACTACTTTGCCCTCAAAAGTCCATCTAGTCAAAGCTATGGTTTTTCCAGTAATCATGTATGGATGTGAAAGTTGGACTATAAAGAAAGCTGAGCACCAAAGAATTGATTCTTTCAAACTGTGGTATTGGAGAAGACTCTTGAGAGTCCCTTAGACTGCAAGGAGATCCAACCAGTGCATCCTAAAGGAAATCAGTCCTGAATGTTCACTGGAAGGACTGATGGTGAAGCTGAAACTCCAATACTTTGGCCATCTGCTGCGAAGAACTGACTCATTTGAAAAGACCCTGATGCTGGGAAAGATTGAAGATGAGAGGAGAAGGTGACGACAGAGAATGAGATGGTTGGATGGCGTCACCGACTCATTGGACGAGTTTGAGCAAACTCTAGGAGTTGGTGATGGACAGGGAGGCCTGACGTGCTGCAGTCCATGGGGGTCTCAAAGAGTCAGACACAACCGAGCAACTGAACTGAAACTAGACCACCCGGCTCCTTTGTTTATGGGATTCTCCAGGCAAGAGTACTAGAGTGGGTTGCCATTTCCTCCTCCGACGATCTTCCTGACCCAGGGATGGAACCCACATCTTTTGCATCTCCTGCATTGCAGGCAAATATTTACTGGGGAGCCACAGGGGAAGCAAACTAGATAGAAATGTATTTCTTATTTAAGTGACATCTTGGTGGATGTGGTGTATGGCTTGCATAGCTGTTCTATTCTCGTAAGTCCCCAGAGACCCAGGTAACTTCTAGCTCATGGTGCTGACATTTCTAGAGTGTGGCTCTCATTTTCACAGTTCAAGATGATGGCATTCTGTAATTCAGCCAGTGAGATGAAGGAAGAATGAAAAAACAGGTACAAAGCATACATATATAACTTGTCTGTTAAGGAAGTTTCCTGAAAACTGCCACAGATGTTTCTACTTATATCCTTCTGGCCATGAATTATGTGGCCATGCCTAGCTTCAGTGGAGAGTGACACATGAAGTCTTTTTCCTTGGACAGAATATGACCTGTTAGAAATTCTGCTTCCATGGTAGAAGAAGAGAAAAAATATTGGGAAAGAGCTAGAAGGCTTTACCATACATAGGTACATACCTAAGAGTAAGATTGTTGGTTGACAAGCTGTGTTTATTTGTACAAGGCAATGCCAAATCATTCTCCCAAGTGTTTGAATCAGAGGGTGAAACCTGAGTATATTCATTCATTAAATAAGTATTTATTGAGCATTTACTATGTACCAACATTATTCTTAAAGCTGGGCTCTAACAGTGGGCTTACATTCCATGGGGACAATCAATAAACAGGTAAATAAATAAGCATTATAATTTGGCTAGTAAAGTGAGTAGCAGTGAAGTAGAGTAGCAGATAGAGATTTGGGGAGTACCAGGTTTTGGAGAGTGGGTCTTGGAGATGGGTCTCCAAGGGCCTAGTAAAATAGAGCTGAAAGAGTGCAAGTGGACTAAATCCAGATCCTTCTGAGTCTGTCCTTGGTGCATAAGCGCAAACTTGCCTTTCCTAACAAGTGGCCTATTTGTTTAGCACATCAAAACAATTGAGCATGATGTTACTGATAATGTATTCAAATAATAATTATTCTGGTGAGAATCTCTTACCTGGAATACAATAGAGCTATCAAGTTCAGAGTCCAGCCCTTTCATTTTCCATTTATTCATCAAGTACATCACATGTGCAAAGCATGATAGGGACTAAAGGGACATTAAAAATACACAGAACAAGAATGCAGATGCTAGCTTTCAGGCACAAAAACAATGCAATTACACTGCCATTAAAGTGGGTGCAGAAGGATAGGTAACCTGCCTGGAAATGTGCAGGCCTGAGGTGCACATGCCAGGAAGCAAGTCCCAGGCTCAGGTGCTTAAACTTAATTTTCCCAAAAGATGCTTAGAGGCTTTTTCAAATCAGCAGCCAAGCTGAACGTTTTTTCTTTCCTGCTGTAGTTATAATTCTACTACATCTAATCCAGCTCCCATTGCCTAGGAATATTATATAAGAATCAACACAATTTGAATATTATATAGACACATTTGCTCTCTCTTTTATAAAATCAAATGTGTGTGAGCCATGTGGTATTATAAAAACACATGATACAGCATAGGAAATTCTATTTATGCACTCATACATATTTCACACTTGACTATCCAGTCCTGAACTGTAAAACTTGTTTTGATATAACTCAACATCTCCACCCACCTTTCCCTCTCATGTGATTTGATCACTGATTGCTGACTAAACATTTTCCTACAGGGTTAAGGAAGAGCATGTTGCCCATCTATCCAAACCTGGCTTGAACTCATAGCCTCAACTGCCTGTTTATAGCTTCAGACAGCTGAATTAACCAATCTTGAACAGCAAGGAACCCAAAGCAAAAAAAGCTGCTGCTGCTGCTACTGCTGCTAAGTCACTTCAGTCATGTCCAACTCTGTGCAACCCCATAGACGGCTGCCCACCAGGCTCCCCCATCCCTGGGATTCTCCAGGCAAGAACACTGGAGTGGGTTGCCATTTCCTTCTCCAATGCATGAAAGTGAAAAGTGAAAGTGAAGTAGCTCAGTCGTATCCAACTCTTAGACACCCCATGGACTGCAGCCTACCAGGCTCCTCCGTCCATAGGATTTTCCAGGCAAGAGTACTGGAGTGGGGTGCCATTGCCTTCTCCCATTCAATAAACATACATCAAAAGGGAATGTAAAAAGGATTCTTTTTGTGAACACTGTTGTCCTAAAACAAAGAGACTACTAGACATTGCTTTAGCAAAGATGGGTTGACTTAGGACCAGCAGAGAAATACAGTTCAGAGTCTGCAACCATGGTAGCCACATACAAGCTCCTGAGGCAAAGGAAGGAGAACATTCTCATAGAAGGGAAAAGGAAATTGGGAGAGTGATAGTAAATAAGGAGACCATTGCTTTTCATTGGCTGAGTTGTTTCCAGGAAAGAAAAGGTTCTTTGATCTTGTTGGGCTCTGGTATCATTCCAGGGCCTGAGAGCTTCCTCTCTCATTTCCCAGCTCTATTTAATTAAGGTTTCCATGTATTTAATTTTATTTATTTTTTACATTTACCCCTTTTGATCAAGATCTTTCTCTGAAAGAACCAGTGATCAAGAGTTAGGCTTTCTAGTTCGAGAAGCTTTTGTCCCCAGTGGCAGGAGGGACATTTTCTTGGTGTGATGTCTCACTTTGGAGGAAAAGTTCACAGATTAGAAACCTATTGAGCTCACATTTGTATAAGAAAAGGAATAGGAGGGAAAACTCTCAGGAACTTTTATCTTTTTTACTTCAAAAGATTATTTAATTGTATGAGTAGATAACTCAAAACCAAGCAAATATTAAGAACAGAAAATTTCTAGTAATTTTTTTCATGGTGAACATTCTTTCTTTTTAATTATTTTAATTAGTGAAGTATAATTGCTCTAAATGTTGTGTTAGCTTTTGCTATACAACAAAGTGAATTAGCTATATGTATACATGCGAAGAGTTGACTCATTGGAAAAGACTCTGATGCTGGGAGGGATTAGGGGCAGGAGGAGAAGAGGACAACAGAGGATGAGATGGCTGGATGGCATCACTGACTCGATGGATGTGAGTCTGAGTGAACTCTGGGAGTTGGTGATGGACAGGGAGCCCTGGCATGCTGCGATTCATGGGGTCGCAAAGAGTCAGACATGACTGAGCAACTGAACTGAACTGAACTGAACTGATACATATATCCCCTCCCTCTTGATATAATGCCCCAGAATCTTAGTAATAGATAAAGGAGCAAGTAAGAGTATTGCATCCAGTAATTCCTGAATATAAGGGCCATTTTAAATTTTATTTCCACTGGAAGGAATCCACGTTGCTTCCACAACATTCCAACATCATGAGCTACTTCAAAAGCATGTCTACCATGAGTAAAATACTGGAAGTTTTGTCCTTGGCTAAAGTATAAGATTATGTAAAAACATACAGTTCAGCCTGCTGAACTGAAGTAGCCTTAGGTAAAGATGTTGCCACAATAACATCGAAAGGAGTCGCAATAGCAAACTCAGCACAATATTTGCCATTGGCATCTTTTAAATAAGAACCATCAGTGAACCATGAGAACTCATTGTTACATGGAGGAATTGCTTATAGATCATCACAAGGAGTCAGAGGTGATCCATCGGCATTAAGCAGTCATGAAGGACTTCATCAGTGGTAGAAGGAAGAATAGCAGGGTTTATCTTACTATAACATAAAGAGTTATGTACAGAGCAGTTAACAAAAGGACTTCATAGCAGGTGAGGCAGCTGACTAAGAGATGTTGAATGTGATGAGAATTAGGGAAAGCTTCTATTGCATGAGGGACAAAAATGGTTAAAGGGGATCCTATGGTTTTTCCAGTGGTCATGTATGGATGTGAGAGTTGCACTGTGAAGAAAGCTGAGCGCCGAAGAATTGATGCTTTTGAACTGTGGTGTTGGAGAAGACTCTTGAGAGTCCCCTGGACTGCAAGGAGATCCAACCAGTCCATCCTAAAGGAAATCAGTCCTGAAAATTCATTGGAAGGACTGATGTTGAAGCGGAAACTCCAGTACTTTGGCCACGTGATGCGAAGAGCTGACTCACTTGAAAAAATTCTGATGCTAGGAAAGATTGAAGAGGGAGGAGAAGGGGATGACAGAGGATGAGATGGTTGAATGGCATCACCTACTCAATAATTATGAGCTTGAGTAAACTCCAGGAGTTGGTGATGGACAGGGAGGCCTGGTGTGCTGCAGTCCATGGGGTTGCAAAGAGTCGGACACAACTGAACAACTGAACTGAACTGAATGGCCTTGCCCAAAAGGACAGTGGCTCTGAGGCAATGGGGGGTTATCTCTATGCCCCAATTTCTCACTATAATACCCTATGGGTTGATGATGGCTCCATATTTTGGGGTGAGAGAGTGAGTACTCCAAGATAATTTTCTTCCTTTTTATATAGAAAAAGTAAAAAGGGAATATGGCTGACTCATGTTGATATATGGCAGAAACCAACACAGTATTGTAAAGCAATTATTCTCCAATTAAAAATAAATAAAAGTGAAAATGATAGTTGCTCAGTCATGTCCAACTCTTTGCAAGCCCATGGACTGTAGTCTGCCAGACTCCTCTGTCCATGGAATTCTCCAGGCAAGAATACTGGAGTGGGTAGCCATTCCCTTCTCCAGGAGATCTTCCCAACCCAGGGATTGAACCCAGGTCTCCTACATTGCAGGTGGATTCTTTACCATCTGAATTACCAGAATAAAAATATTACAAGACTAGGTGTTCATCAAACTGTCCTTTTAAGCCTTAAAAACTATTTTCTTCCTTTAAATTGGGTCAGAGTTATTATCGTTTGGTAAGATATACAGAGGTTGGCCATCAGAGAAAATTCTGGATCCGATTTTGGCAGTAACCAACTAGCTGCAAAAAACTTGGCAGCTGGCATTTAGTGTTGGGTTTTAGGAAACTTAGAATACCATGAAGACTATCTGGATCTTAGTATAGCTCTTGTTCTGATATTAGATACCCTAAATAGTAACCCTGGGTTTGGGCAAACTGCAATTTTTCTTTGATAATCTTACATCTCTTTAAAGCTAAGAGCTTTAGCAAATGTACGTTGTCTTCCTGTGAGGGAACTTGAGGAGAGTAAAGAAGCAAATAACTCATATATTGCAACAAAGTAGAACCTTTAGGGAACTTTCTATTGTCCAGATCAGCCTTCAGGATTTGCAAGAAATAAGAAGGATTCCCAGTAAAATCTTGAGGAATTACTGTCCAGGTAGGTGGTTTTTCTTCCCCAGAGAAGGCAAGAGGGTATTGACCTACTTCATCAATTGAAACTAAAGGATGCCCTGCATAAATCAGTTATAGTAAAAAATGTGCTTCCAGTTGGAATGGATGTTAGTAATATATGAGGGTTTGAAACAACAGGGTGTTGAGGGATGACAACGTGTTTATTGCTCAGGGGTCCTGGACAAACCTCCACTCTCAGCCTTTATGTTTTCTCACCAGTAAAATGGGAGTGTTACAGTGGCTAGTAAAGGAAATAATGAGACCTTGAGCCTTGTAATTTTCTGTTGTCGACTTTATGCCTTTCTTTACTTATAGGGTATTCATTAATTTTGGGAAGAGATTTTGAGAGATCTGTTTTAATTTTGATGGGAGGTGCACTGTGAGTTTTGCCCATCTCATTTGGAGATTTCGCCTATAAGGAAGATGGTAACTTATTCAATAGGGGCAAATGATCAGTGCCTCCAGAATCATCTTTTATACTGTCATAGACAGAACAAATAAAAGATGTCAGTGGGTCATTTAATTCACCTGGTTGGTTACTCTGATGACTACTGTGATGCTCAAGAATTATCGCCTCCTCTTGGGAAAAGAAGCTCTGACGTAATACTTCACTAACAACTGGGTAAGAGTAGAGGAACTAGAGTGAAATGAATGTGTATCTTTTCTTAAAGATGTATTTATTTTTACTTTTTGTCTGTGGTGAGTCTTCATTGCTGCACACGGGCTTTCTCTAGTTGCGGAGAGTAAGGGCTACTCTCTACTTGCAGTTGCGGACTTCACACTATGGTGCCTTCTCCTGTTGAATAGCACAGGCTCTGGGCACATGGGCGTCAGCAGTAGCAGCGTGTGGGCTTAGTAGTTGTGGTTTGTGGGCTCTAGAGCTTTGGCTCAGTAGTTGTGGCGCACAGGCTTAGTTGCTCCATAGCATGTGGGATCTTCCCAAACCAGAGATAAAACTGATGTCTCTTACATTGCAAGGCAATTCTTAACCACTGGACCACCAGGGAAGCCCCAAGAGTATGGTTTCATTGAGTGAGTGAAAGTCACTCAGTCGTGTCCGACTCTCTGCAACCCTGTAGACTATACAGTCCATGGAATTCTCCAGGCAAGAATACTGGAGTGGGTAGCCTCTCCCTTTTCCAGGGGATCTTCCCAACCCAGGGATCGAACCCAGGTCTCCCATATTGCAGGCAGATTCTTTATCAGCTGAGCTATCAGGGAAGCCCATATGTATCTTTAAAAGGGCCTAAACAAAATGAAATATGTTCAGAGACAGGAATCTCTTATGGTTCATTGGAGATCCCCATTATTTAAGTCGTTTTCTTATGCTAAGGCAAGAGCTGGCTGCTTTACAGTAGTAGGGCTGAGCACCAAGAATGTGGCTTCAGTATTAATTAGGACTGGAATAGATTCATACCCAATCTAGAGAAATGTTTCTCCAAGCTGATTAAGGGGGAGGGTTGGGAAGAGCCCCTGAAGTTTCTTGGAGCTTCATCATCAAGAATTGGGAGGACGCTGAGAAGATTGGTCTAACAGGGCATTCAAATCTCACAAAACTAATGTTATAATGCACAGTGTGGGATGAAGTAAGTGCTATGCAACCTGGTGATGTATTCTCTTCTTCTAGAGCTCCATAATGATGCTACTGAAAGCCCCAATTTGGTAGTTTTGGAAGGTGGCTAGGGCCATCCATTACATTGAACCAGACAAGGTTCTTCTCCATCCCCCATCCCACAGTCCATCTTGGAAGAAATCTTGGCACACAGTTTTATTACAAAATGTTATCATCCTAAAATAATCTAAGACATCTTCAGGAAACAGATTAAGACATTTGGCAAGCCCTTTCCCTAAACTGCCAAATTTCTGATCTTTGTAGTGCCCTTGACTTCACCTATAAGATACAGGCCTGGAGTTGAATCCCCAGTATTCAGCCAGCAAACCATCATGCTGTCAGGCAACACATTCTCAACTGAGTGTGTTATTAGAACCCATGGGTCCAGACTATCTGTGGACTTCAGTGAAAGAAAATAGAGACTTTCTTAGCCAGTTATCATCTTCTGCCTGCTGCATTTGTCCTTCATCTGTCTCTACCCAGAATATCCTTCTCCACCCCACAAAAAGGGAGGATCATGTCCTAACTCGTCCAAAGGCCTTTGTGAAGGCCTACAGATCTTAATTTCCTGCCCAACTCACCCCTATAAAACCCCTGTATGGATATACCCAACAGTTGATGTATCCTATAAAATCAGGCTTTTAACAATTACACATTAATTTGAAGTGGCATACTTTGGTTTTGTTTAAAGCCCTATAGCAGCTACAGGAATATAGAAGAATAATTTAATAATTCCTACTGAGGGACTGAGAAAGGTCTCAAGAGAAGGGGGCAGCTGAACCATATCTAGTCTTCTTAGACAAAAAGGGACACCAAGGCATCCAGGTTGATGGAATAAAGCGTGAGTAAGAGAGTCGTGTTCAGGAAACACTGAGAAGTTTGGTGACAGCACAGGTTGTATGAAATTGATGGGGAAAAAAAAAACTGGAAGAATAGGCTAGAGCTTGGTCATGGAGATCTAAATGCCAGGTTAAGAATTTGGATTTGATTCAGTAAACAATTGGAAGCCATGAAAAACTCTTGTGGAAAGAGTTTTCACCTGTTCTTTAGAAAGTCAGAGACACAAACGTGGAGGACACTTAGAGGTTACTGCAGCACTCCAGGTGAAAGATAATAATGTGAGTTTATCATGAAATGGTTGGATATCATCACCGACTCAATGAACATGAGTTTGAGCAAACTCTGGAAGATGGTGAAGGACAGGGAATCCTGGTGTGCTGCAGTCCACGCAGTTGCAAAGAGTTGGACATGACTGGGTGACTGAACAACAACAAATCATAGAAAGTAATAGATCCAAGTGCAGGGGACCAGATTAGCAAGTCACTGGGGAAGCTAAGAGTTGGCTGCTGTTTCCCTAATTACTAAATGGGGATGGATTGTTTAACCTAAGGATAGTTTAACCTAAACTAGAAAAGTCAGGAGTCTGCCCATATTTTTATCCAAAGGCAGGGAAAGAACTAGTACTAGTGAATACATGTAGACTGACGTTGGGAGACATAAATAAAATCGATTTGCAGTTAAATTCCGAGAGTCATGCTCTGTCGGCACGCTGGTTACTTTAGGGTCTTATACATTCGTCAGGAAACAAAGTGTTATCCTGAAGCCAGCTGAGTTTCCTTAGTAAATGGCAACAGCTTCATTTATTCAGCCATCAAATATTTATTGATCTCTTACTATTGCTAAGTGCTCTGTACATAAAAAACGAGACACAGCCCTTGCCCTTGAGTTGTTTATTGACTGAGGTGATGCCTTACATAAATGAGGCAATTCCAATGTACGGAAGGGTAGCAGTTAACGTAGAGGCAAGTACAGGGCACCCACAGAACACCAAGGAGGCAGCTAGCTCTAGCCTGAAGGAATAAAGAAGCATCGGTCAGAAAAGCAGGGGGTCAGTAAGGGGAAGGATACTTCCATTAAGAAGAATAATCTGAATAAAAGCCCCAAGGTGAGAGAGGGCTTAGTGGGTGTGAAGGAAAGAGGTCACTTGGGTGGTACAAGGTAAGAAGAGAGGGTACAAGCCTATGTCCAGACTGGCAGCCTCCCAAACTGTCCTAGGGCCTTGGGACTATATCCCAGGGCTCTGGGAGTCGCTGAAACTTTTAAGCCACCCAATGACAGCCTTGTGCTTTAGAAAGCTCACTCTGGCTGTTGGGAAGAGCATGGATCAGAGAGGAGTGAGGCTGCAGCTTGGGTACCTGCCATTCATCACGTGGCTGTCCCTGCCCAGTGCCCACTTCCACCTGTAGAAATCCACCCCATCCATCAGGACTCAGCTCCTGGGACATCCTCTCTGTGCCTGCCAGTCAATCATAGTTAATTACTCCTTCTCCAGCATTTCCATCATCCAGTTGCATGTGCCTCTGTGTCCCTTAATAAGCCCAGCTCTATAACACCTCCTGGGATACTGAAATCCTGAGAATGCCCTTTGTAAATTATAAAGTGTTATACAAATGTTTGCAGTGTGATGACAGTAGCAGCGAGGTTGTTTGTCTTCCCAGCTAGACTGAAAGACCTCTGAGAACAGTGATTGTGCACTAAATCTCCCAAGTCCGAATATCTCAGCTGGAGCAAGTCCTTATTTCAGAATTTTTCATGCTGAAGAGGCACTGAGATATATTAGAGATCACTTTGATGCCAGACAGACCTGAGTTTGAATCCTAGCTCCTGACTGGAGGCGTAGACTTAAGTGCGTTTTACCTCTCTGAGCTTCAATTTCTGTGTTTGTAAGTAGAAGGAAAAATGCCTAGTCCATGAGGTTGTTGTGAGGATCAAGAGTCCATATAGAAAGTGCAAGGCGTGGTAGCTGCCACTGCACACTAGTGGCTATTCTTATGTTTTCTCCCTTTGTGTATACATCCTGGAGAAACCAAGTCCCGGTTTAGGAAGTTACACTCTCAATAAACTAACAGATGAGTAAGAAAAGCTACAATGAGGGGAGATGAATTAGGAATTTTGGACTAACATATACACACTGCTATTTCTCTGGCGGCTCAGTCGATAAAGAATCTGCCAGCAATGCTGCAAACCTGGGTTCAATTCCTGAGTTGGGAGGTTCCCCTGGAGAAAGGAATGGCAACCCACTCCACTGTTCTTGCCTGGGAAATCCCATGGACAGAGGAGCCTGGTGGGCGACACCCAAGGGGGTCGCAAAGAGTTGGACACGACTGAGGGACATTCACGTGTATAAAATGGGTAAGCAACAGGATCTACTGTACAGCACAGGGAACTATATTCAGTGTCTTACAATAACTTATAATGTAAAAGAACCTGAAAAAGTATATATACATATATTCTCTCTATAGAGAGCGAGCGAGCGAGAGGATATATACATATAACTGAATCGCTTTGTTCTATACCTGAAGCTAACACATTGTAAATTAACAATACTTCTATTTTTTAAGTTATTGAAACAAAAAAACTAAAATGAAAAATCATTTTTCTTGGATAAAAATCCAATAAACATGTCCCAGAAAGACAATTCCTCATAGTAACAGTATCTTCAAATAGAATTTTCTGTGATAACAGAAGTGTTCTAAATCTGTACTGGCCACCATATAGCCACTAACCACGTGTGGTGCCTAAGCACCTGGAATGTGAAGAGTATGGATTTTAAACTTTCTTTAATTAATTTCAGTTTAAATAATGGCCCTGGCTTGTGGGTACCATGTTGAACAGTGCAGGTAGATGCTATGCCCTCTAAGCCTGTGTTGTGGAGAGGAGCTTGGGTAGGATGTACAGGAAGGGTAGACAGGGAGATTGATTTTTAAAGCTGTCCAGGAGAGTGAGTCTGCAAACAGCTATTGTAAGAAGTTTAAGAAGGAAGAGCCAAGTGGCCAGGCAGCAAGATAATAGGGGATAAGGAGGGCAGATGCACACCCCAGCATAAGAATGGAGATGATCACCACTGTGTGCAGGGACGGGAAAGCCATTCCTAACCTGGTCTTCCCTGGTAGCTCAGCTGGTAAAGAATCCGCCTGTAATGCAGGAGACCCCAGTTCAATTCCTGGGTCAGGAAGATCCCCTGGAGATGGAAGAGGCTACCCACTCTAGTATTCTTGGGCTTCCCTGGTAGCTCAGACAGTAAAGAATCGCCTGCAATGCGGGAGACCTGGGTTTAATCCCTGGGCTGGGACGATCCCCTGGAGGAGGGCATGGCAACCCACTCCAGTATTCTTGCCTGGAGAATCCCCAAGGATTGAGGAGCCTGGCGGGTTACAGTCCATGGGGTCGCAGAGAGTTGGACACGACTGAGTGATTAAGCACAGAGACTGCTAAGTGCAGGCCCTTTCTAGGCCATCTAGTATAGCATCCTTATGGTGTCGCAGCAAATGAATTACATCAGCAGGATGGATGGTTTGCTACATAAGAGTTTTATGATCCTACTTGACGGCCTTTGGCTGAACCTTAGATTTTCCCCCAAAGACAGTGTAGTTCTGGGGAGCAGTGAACAACTGTCAGACTGCAGAGGAAAGATGAAGTATAGAGTAGCATCCTGAATTCCAGAGGAGGAACCCCCTGCTCTGGGTTATATCCTTATGTAAATTTCACTAGAGAGCAAGAGGGAAAAGGGGGCCAGAAAACCTGCTTCACTCTCCCATTCCTTCACATGCCTGCAGCTGGACCAATGCCTGTGACATCCCAGGTCACCATGGAGACAGTCCCAGGGAGGTTCACCTTCCTTCCTTCCTCTTTCTTTGTGGAAGCATCAAATAAACCAGAGGGGAAAGGAGGCTGCTGACCCCACTGCCATCTGATCATGTAGATGTGGTGGCAGCAAGCCCAAGATTAGAGGGAAGGGGAGAAAGAGAGGGACAGCACAGGGGCCCTGGGTAGCAGGGATTTCAGCTTGGTGGGATCTGAAATATCTAAAAATTCCAGGGATCTAAAAAAGAGTGGATATATGTATATGTTTAAATGATACTCTTTACAGCAGAAACTAACACCACTGTAAATCAACTGTATGCCAACAAAAATTAATTAAAATAAATAAAAATAAACTTTAAAAAGTTAAAACTTTTAGGGAATCAAGAGAACATAATTCTATGGAATAGTAAGGATTCTTCCTTGGTGATATAACCAAATATTCAGCTTGCACATAAAAGTTTAGCTCAATTCAACAAATGTTTAATGAACATCAGTTGAACCAGGCCCCAAGGGGATGCATCCAAATTAGGCAAAATCTCAGCCTTCCAGAAAGGAGCCAGGAGGAGTGTAACAGTTGTTAGAGAGAAGCAAACTGCAGCAGGAGTGAAGAGGGAGGGAGCCAGATAGGAATTCAGGGAAGTACGCAGAGGAGAAAAATGCAGGAGTTGTTCCTAGAAGGCTAAGAAGAATTCTAATTAGCTTTAAAAAAAATAAATCAAAAACATTCTTAGAGAGAAAATGAATAAAGGCCCAGAGTCCTGGAGGTGCCATGGGTGACAAGGGACAGAGTAATGTAGGGTGACTATACTGTAGGTTAAGACAGAATATGAGAGAAAAAGACAACGGTGGGGTGGGAGATGGAGCAGGAAGTGCTGATTATGCAAAATGCAGAAGGCACTTGGGATGCTGTGCCAAGTTTTCCAGACATCGGCAAAGGCAGTTACTAAAGATTTCTGTGCAAATAAGTGACATGTTCATGAACGTTTTCTTTTAACAAACTCTATTGAGGACAAATATTCATAAAGGTGAAGAAAACCTAAATCCTTCTGTTGGATTTTCGGGGTGTAAGTGGCAAGATGTAGGCCTTTGGAAGGGTGCTGGGGCAGCGATGAGGTGGAAGTGGAATATTAAGTGACTGTAGCAAGGGAGTGAATTAGGAGGCAGCTGAAGGCCTCAACCAGGGGAGTAGTGATGGAATTAGAAGGAAAACATGGTTTACCCAGATGGACCAGTCATGGAGACTCAGTGCTCCATCAGCTGATGGATAGAGGAAGGGACTGAGAGGAGTGGTTATGTAAGGAAACAGAATTTCTCAGTCTGTTTGGAGAGAAATGAAAGGAGCAACTCTATTCCCTCTCCCATTTATCCAGTGAAGTGAATTGAAAAAAATTATCAACCGAACCATGAGTAAGTCATCCACATATAGCCAATATTGATCACCATCCCCAGGGAAGACCACCAGTCATTACACTAAGATGTCCCAATAGCTCTGCATCTAAATGGATGTGTGCATGCATGCATACACGTGCATAAGTGTGTAACATGCAATGTGCTACACAAATACCCAGGTTGCTACTTGTTTTCTCTTACTAACCACTCAAATTGCTATTAGCTAGGGGAAGTCATTATGTATTTCCCATGTGTCTATATAAGGTGATGTGTTGAGAAAGAAAGGACCAGCTCAGGATTACGAACAGTATGGTATGTCATTCACCCAAGGGAAGCTTTAAGTTTACCAAATTTACCCACTGAAGGTTGACAAAAAGAGAGCACAAGCAAACCAAGACAACATTAAAAATAGTGAAAACAATTTTTTTTTCAACTTAGTATTCCATGGTTCCAAAAATATATCTGGATACTCTCAAGGAAGTAAAAAGATGGCCCAAAGAATAGGAGAAAATATTTGCAAACCATGTAGCTAATAAGAATCTAGTATCAGGAATATATAAAGGACTCTCATAACTTAGTGATATAGTGACAGTCCAGTTTTTAAAACGAGCAAAGAATTTGATAGGCATTTCTCCAAAGGAGATACATAAATGGACAATAAGCATACAAAAACAGCGTCATTAGTCATGAGGTAGATGCTTATCAAAATCACAATGGAATACCATTTCATACTCATTATAACAGCTATAATCAAAAACATGGACAATAATGAGTGTTAGTAAGCATGTAAATAAATCAGAACCCTCATATCATGCTGGAGCAGGGGGAATATAAAATCGTGCAGCCACTTTTAGAAGGCAGTTTGGTGGTGCATTAAAAAGCTAAACGTAGTTACCACATGGCCCAGCAATGCTACTCCTAGGTATATACCAAGAAAAGTGGTGTGTGATATGTTCACACAAAAACTTGTTCATGAGTGTTTATAGCAGTATTATTTATACCAGCCAAAAGGTAGAAACAACCCAAATGTTCATCAACCAATAAATGGATAAACAAAATATGGTGTATCCATTCAGTGGAATATTATTCAGCTACACACACACATCGAAAAACGCAGTACTGATACATGCTACAACACAGATGAACCCTGAAAATATGACGTTAAATGAAAGAAGCCAGACACACAAGGCCATGTATCTTATGATTCCATTTATATGAAATGTCAAAAAATACCCATAGAGAGAGAAATCAGGTTGTTGGCTGCCAGGACTGAAGGAAGTGGAAAGGAGAGTTAACATCTAATGGGTGTAAGATTTCTTTGCAGGTGATGAAAATGTTCTGAAACGATACTGCTAATGATTGTACAACTCTATGGTGATCCTTAAAGTCACTGAATTGTACACTTTAAAAGAGCGAATTTTATGGCGTGTGAAATATATCTCAATTTTCAAAAGTCATTTGACTCCTTGATCTAGTATTTATTTAATACTTCAAGTGTTGTTTTTTTATTTTGTTTGTTTGAGGGTAGTGTATCTTTCTGACTTGTTGCTTTTAATATACACTATGATATACCTAGGACTGTATATCTTTTAATGTAATCTGCATAGAATCCATTGGCCTATTGAAGTTAGAGGATTAGAGTTTTTCATCAGTTCTGGAGCCATTATTCTTCAAAACTTGCCTCTCACCCAAATTGTCTCTTTCTCTGTCTGGTGCTCTAATTAGACTCTTAATAATTTATTTCACTCCCCTTTCTGTACCTACTCACTTCTTTTTCATATTTTTCATCATTCTATTTTTCCTTGCTACATACCAGTTGATTTCTTTAGATCTATTTTCCAGTTCTTTTATAAATTTTATTTATTTTGGTTGCACTGGGTCTTCTGTGTGCATGGGCTTTCTCTAGGTACAGTGAGTGAAGGCCCCTCTTTGTTGCTGTGTGTGGGTTTTTCATTGAGTGGCTTCTCTTGCTGTGGAGTGATGAGATGGCTGGATGGCATCATGGACTCGATGGACATGAGTCTGAGCGAACTCCGGGAGATGGTGATGGATAGGGAGGCCTGGCGTGCTGCAATTCATGGGGTCACAAAGAGTCCGACACGACTGAGCGACTGAACTGAACTGAACAGGCCCTACAGTGTGTGGGCTTCAGTAGTTGTGACTTATGGGTTCTAGAGCACAGGCCCAGCAGTGGTGGTGTGCAAGCTTAGTTGCTCTGCAGCATGTGGGATCCTCCCTGAACCAGGGACCTAAGTCCCCTGCATTGGCAGGATTCTTATCCACTGCACCACAAGGAAAGTCCATTCTATCTTGAGCTTTACCTAAGCAATGTTAAACCATCTATTAAGTATCAAATTTTATTTACTACTGCTATCCAGTTGGGACTTCCCTGGTGGCTCCGTTGGTAAAGAATCTGCCTGTGATGCAGGAGACCTGGGATGGGTCAGGAAGATTCCCTGGAGTAGGAAATGGCAGTCTACTCCAGTATCTTACCTGGGAAATCCCATGGACAGAGGAGCCTGGTGATGACGTTGCGAGAGTCGTACACAACTGAGTGACTAAACTACAACTATCCAGGTGATGGGTGCATGCCTGCTAAGTTGCTTCAGTTCAATTCAGTTCAGTTCAGTTCAGTCGCTCAGTCGTGTCTGACTCTTTGCGACCCCATGAATCGCAGCACGCCAGGCCTCCCTGTCCATCACCATCTCCCAGAGTTCACTCAGACTCATGTCCATCAAGTCAGTGATGCCATCCAGCCATCTCATCCTCTGTCATCCCTTTCTCCTCCTGCCCCCAATCCCTCCCAGCTCAGTTGTGTCCAACTCTTGGAAACCCCATGGGCTGTAGCCCACCAGGCTCCTCCGTCCATGGGATTCTCCAGGCAAGAATACCAGAGTGGGCTGCCATTTCCTCCTCCAGGGGATCTTCCCAACCCAGGGATCAAGTCAGCGGCAAGTCTCCTGCATTAGCAGACAGGCTCTTCACCACTAGTGTCAACTGGGAATTCAGTCTAAAAGAGACCATATTGTGCTTATGAATGTTCAAGTGGGTGTTTCCCCCCTTCTAATAAGCATCTAAAATCAAAATAGGCAGTTTTCCCATCTGTCCCCTCTCAGGGAACAGACGACTATTTTCGTGTTTGTATGTGAGCAAAGCATTTTGGCAAAGAATGAGTGAATGGCTAGTACTAGTTTAAGATGGTATATTTAGAGCTATGTATCTACATTTCAAAGGGTTGCAAATACCTAGGGGCTTTCCCCTTCCTCCCCAGAGAAGGTCTATTTACATCAGAGAGCATGTTTCTCTCTTTTTCTGCAGAGGGGAAGCTGGCCTCTGAGAGGCAGTTCCTATATAAGCTCGGTGAGTCAAGATTTCAGGGCTCCCCTCTTGTGTGACAGACCCCTCAGTCCATGCAGGGTGAACACCTGCCCTTATCACATCACCCCAACAGGGAAATGGAGCCTAGGAAGACAGCGTTGTTACTGGCTGTAAGTAAATATTGGTCTGATCCCTGATGCAGAAACCTGGTGTTTGCTATCAAGATGAAATAATTATTTTTGTTGTTTAGTCACTCAGTCCTGTCCCACTCTTGCCACCCCATGGATTGTAGTCTGCCAGGCCCCTCTGTCTATGGGATTTTCCAGGCAAAAATATTGTAGTGGGGTTGCCGTTTCCTTCTTCAGGGGATCTTCCGACCCAGGGGTCAAACCCGCATCTCCTGCATTGCAGATGGACCCTTTACTGCTGAGCCACCTGGGAAGCCCCCAAACTATAGAAAGACATTAAAACCATCATCCCCTGAGTGGGCAGAGGGTGAGAGGCTGTTTTATTTTCTGGTCATGCTTACATAAAAGTGTAGGACTTTGAGGTTCAGCTTTGTACAGGGGGGTTCACCTGGTGGCTCAGACAGTAAAGAATCTGCCTGTAGTGAGGGAGACACGGGTTTGATCCCTGGGTGGGAAAGATCCCTGGAGAAGGGAATGGCTACCCACTCCAGTACTCTTGCCTGGAGAATTCCATGGACAGAGGAGCCTGGCAGGCTCCAAAGAGTAGCAAGGGGTGGCAAAGAGTCAAGCACGACTGAGCTACTAACACTTTCACTTTCACACTTTTGTACAGGGCTCTCCTACTCTCCTCATCAGTTTGGGCTTTTTCTCCATTTTCCATCACCCTGTAAAATTGTGAAAGGGAAAATCAAGATCACTAGTTGAGTGTATGTCCTCAGGGTAAAGATCACTTCACAGCTGAAGTTTCAGTTTGAGTTCAGGTATCACTTTGTTTTTCGTTAATTAGTTTTTTGTTTTTACAGCCTTATTGCTGCATATCTGAAGTACCATAAACTGCACATATTTGATCAATTTTAGCAGTTTACACTCATGAAGCCATCCCTGTAATCAAGATAAAATAGACAACGGATGGCAACATACTCTATAGCACAGAGAACTCTACTTAATGCACCGTGGTGATCTGAATGGGAAGGAAGTCCCAAAGGGAGGGTATATGTGTATATGTGTGACTGATTCATTTTGTTATGCAGTAGAAACTAATACAAAATTATAAAGCAACTATACTCCAATAAAAATTAATTAACAAAAACAGAGAGAGATGAAAGGAACTTTGAGAAAGGATAATGGACATCTCCATCCCCCTGAAGCTTTCCTCCTGCCCCTTTGTAGCACACATCCCTCCATCTATGCTGATCCCCAGGCAGCCGCCCTCTATCTGCACTGTCACCATCACTATAGGCTTACTTTCTATCACCATAGATTCATTTGAAGTTCCTAGACCTTTACAGAAATGAAGTCATGCTGTATGAACTCTTTTTGACCTGGCTTCTTTCACTGAGCATAATGGTGCTGAGATTAATCGATTTTGCAATCTATCAATGGTTTGCTCCTTTTTATTCTCTTTGGTCTTGGACTCCAAGTATTCTCTATTCACTTACTTTTTTAAAACCTTTTTTTCAGACTTGTCAATTACATTTGGTAGGAGGGTCAGCCAGAGCATCTAGTTTGCCATACTTCCAGACCCAGAAATTCCATCTTAATGTCCTGAGGAAAGAAATATCTTCTAAGACCTCTTGATGGTCATTGTGGGGGAAATGAATGAGACATGCATAACAGAGTCACTCGAGGATTCCTATCTCCCTAAGTATTTCATTTCTTTGCTAAGTTATACCAATGCATTTCTGGCATCTCAGTTTTATTTAGGAGGCATAGGGCTTTACTTAGAGAGCTATAGGTAGTTTGAGACAATCTTTATCTTCCTCCCAAATCTCCACTAACCCTTTACACTTTGCTGTAACAATTGGTATTTTTTTCAATGTAATGTAAAGTTCCAAGCAAATGCAGCTTGCCATGTATCCTTTCCCTTCCAGTTTGACTACACCTCATAATTCCTTCCCACATCAACACTCTAAATTACAGTAGTATGTAGGGGAGAGTTATGGAACCATCTTTTCTCAATTAGTGTACATTGTGCCAACAGACAGGATCCAAGACACTAAACAAGCAAAGGACATCCCAGGAGAGGTCTCAGAAATGCCAGAAGGCAACAGAATGGCTTTAAACAGGAGCATTCCCAGGGGAGGGCAGACCTGGAATTCATCCCATACACCTTCCACCAACACCCAAAAGGTTTAAGCAGATAAAATAAGGTTAAGATGAAGCATTATGGCAGCCCAGATGTGGGAAAAGAAGTCAGAAGTCATCCTATGTCAACTTTCTTCTACTATTTCTGTGTTCACAGAGCCAGCATTTACTCTTCCTGGAAGACAGTGAATGCTTAAGGAAAAATCAACTGGAGTGACTTATTTAGGGATAAATATCAATGGTTCAAGCACTGGAGAGACCCCCCCTTCTTTATGGTTGAGGTATAGACTTGTTTGCAGATGTTTACAAATGTTTGCCACATTCAATCCAAACTCAAAATAAATAATTTCATTGTTTAGTATGGGCCAGGGTAGAAGAAATTGTCAATATGGGTATTATGGAAACTGGACATGGTATCAGAAACCTGGGCTTAAATCAAGCTCTGTCACTTATTAACAGTGTACACAAGTCACTTTGGAGGGAAGGAAGAAGTGTTTCAGTTTCTGAAAGTCTGCCCTGATGACCTTATTACTTTGCCAATTGTTACAATCAGCAAATGAGAGAATAGAATCATTTTGAAAAGTATATGGTGGTAAATCAGTATAAGGAATAATAATTGTTTTCTCTGCTGATAATAATACAAAGAACTCAACATAATCTCTCATTTGAATGGGCGGTTTAGCATAGGAAACCAGGCAGGAAAATCTATTTGTTGCTTTTGCCAGAACTTACTCATTGATATGGTATGTCTGAGTCATGGCCTTGCCTCTTTCTTGCCAACTTTATGACAAATTGGAAAAGACCTCAAATCGGATAAGACAAAAAAAATCATTAAATGTCAACCTTGTGGGCCAGATACTTTGAAGGGAAGTTTGCATGGATTGGAGCATGAAGGACATGGTTCCCCTGGTGCCAAGAGTTATTTTAAACCACTTTAAGATGGAGGGTCACAAGCTATTTAGAGCCAGAAATCTCCAAACATAGGCAACTATCTCATCCTGACTCACAAAGATAATTTCTCACTCAACAGTTATTCTCCCATTCTCCTGGCATATAGAGGTTACATTTTATTCCTTGCATGACTCAGAAGGAAAATCTTAATTAAGTCAGTCCTGACTCCATGTCCCTCTCAACATGTATTTATTGAGTATCTCTTATTAGGTTGGTACAAAAGTAATTGCAGTTTCAGATTGTGAATTTTAGGTCATTATAACTAGGCTGTTCTTTGGAAGGAATGATGCTAAAGCTGAAACTCCAGTACTTTGGTCACTTCATGTGAAGAGTTGACTCATTGGAAAAGACACTGATCCTGGGAGGGATTGGGGGCAGGAGGAGAAGGGGACGATAGAGGATGAGATGGCTGGATGGCATCACCGACTCAATGAACATAAGTTTGAGTGAACTCCAGGAGTTGGTGATGGACAGGGAGGCCTGGTATGCTGTGATTCATGGGGTTGCAGAGTCGGACACGACTGAGCAATTGAACTGAACTGAACACATCTTTATTAATCAAAACTATAATCAACATATTTTTGCTAATGAAAAATAAGTTTGTTTACTCCTGTAGCATAAAAATCTGTGCTTTAGGATTTGACCAACTCTTGGAAAGCATTTTGTGCATCCTGCTGACCATGGAAGCATTTTCACTGCAAAAAGTTGTTGATATGGTTTGAAGAAGTAGTAGTTGGTTGGCGAGAGGTCAGATGAATATGACGGATGAGGCAAAACTTTGTAGCCCAGTTCATTTCAACTTTTGAAGCACTGGTTGTGTGCTGTATGGTCAGGCATTGTTGTGGAGAACTGGACCCTTTCTGTTGACCAGTACTGGCTCCAGGCATTGCAGTTTTCAGTGAATTTCATCAACTTGCTGAGGATACTTCTCAGGTGTAATGGTTTCATCAGAACTCAAAAAGCTATAGTAGATCAGATGAGCAGTAGACCATCAAACAGTGACCACGACCTTCTTTCGGTAAAATTTGGTTTTAGAAAGTGCTTTGGAGCTTCTTCTTGGTCCAACCACTGAACTGGTCATTGCCAGTTGTCGTAGAAACTGTAGAAAATCTACTTTTCAGAGCATATTATAATCCAATTGGGAAATGATTCATTTGTTGTTGCATAGAGTGAGAGAAGACCACACTTCAAGATGAGGCATTTTTGATTTCCAGTTAGCTCAAGAGACACTCTCTTATCAAGCTTTTTCACCTTTCCAATTTGCTTCAAATGACAAATGATTGTAGAATGGTCAACCTTGAGTTCTTTGGCAATTTCTCATGTAGTTATAAGATCAGCTTCAATGATCCTCTCATTTGGTCATTGTCAACTTCCAATGGCCAGCCACTGCACTCCTCATCTTCAAGACTGTCATCTCCTTTGCAAAACTTCTTGAACCCCCACTGCACTATATGTTCATTACCAGTTCTTGGGCCAAATGCATTGTTCATATTGAGAGTTGTCTTTGCTGCTTTATGACCCATTTTGAACTCAAATAAGAAAATTGCTCAAGTTTGCTTTTTGTCTAACAGCATTTCCATAGTTTTAATAAACAGCAAATAATAAGTCATTAGCAAAAAAAATAAAATGAGAAATGCACATTACAATTATGTATAGTATAACCACATTTATTTAAAATGTATTCCAATATCAAACAGCATCCAATTTCAACAATGCAAAAGGCTCAATTACTTTTACACCAACCTAACATTTTTTGGGGCTCCAAAATCACTGCAGATGGTGACTGCAGCCATGAAATTAAAAGATGCTTACTCCTTGGAAGGAAAGTTATGACCAACCTAGATAACATATTAAAAAGCAGAGACATTATGTTGCCAACAAAGGTCCATCTAGTCAAGGCTATGGTTTTTCCAGTGGTCATGTATGGATGTGAGACTTGGACTGTGAAGAAAGGTGAGCGCCAAAGAATTGATGCTTTTGAACTGTGGTGTTGGAGAAGACTCTTGAGTGTCCCTTGGACTGCAAGGAGATCCAACCAGTCCATCCCAAAGGAGATCAACTCTGGGTGTTCTTTGGAAGGACTGATGCTAAAGCTGAAACTCCAGTACTTTGGCCACCTCATGCAAAGAGTTGACTCATTGGAAAAACTCTGATGCTGGGAGGGATTGGGGACAGGAGAAAAAGAGGACGACAGAGGATGAGATGGCTGGATGGCATCACTGACTTGATGGACGTGAGTCTGAGTGAACTCCGGGAGTTGGTGATGGACAGGGAGGCCTGGCGTGCTGCGATTCGTGGGGTCTCAAAGAGTCGGACATGACTGAGTAACTGAACTGAACTGAACTGAGGGTTTCTTGAGAAGATAACACTTCAGCAGAGACTTAAATAAAGACAGTTTACAAAATAGTTATAAAGGAGATTTAAAAACAAGAAAAAAAACCATACAAATGGTGAAAGCAAAATCACACACACACACATTTAAAGCAATTAAAAGCAAAGCTAACAAAAACAACAAAAACAAGGCAGAATGCCAACTGAAGAATAAAGCAAAGAAAACAAAACAGACAAAAATGATTTTTAAAAAATGGAACAAAGATAAAAATTATAAATGTACCTTGGTACAGCAGTACCTAAAGCCCTTTTGATGTGCTTTATATTTACACTTTTTATTAATACTAGTCTTCCAGTACTCAGAGTTTACTTCAATTTTTTTTTCAAGTAAAAAAAGAACTTATAAGTGCAGTCTTCACAGATATTACTTCTGAGTCATGGGTGAGGTGAATCCACCATCTCATCTTTGCCAGAACTGTGATTACATGATTTGTTTGACTAACCCCCAATGTTTGTTACAAGCAGCCATGTGACATTGTTCTGCCCAGTGAGATATGAGCCAAAGTCTGCAGAAGATATCCAGTCATGTTTCTCTTGCTCTTGAAAACAGATACGTATCTGAAAAGTTTGCATACTGTATGACATTCCAAACATGACGTTCTGGAAAAGGCAAGATTATGGAGATAGTAAAAAAGTTGTTATCAGAGATAAGAGAGGAGTCAAGGATGACTAAGTGAAACGCAGAGAATTTTTAGGTCAGTCAGACTACTTTGTATGATACTCCAGTGATGGATACATGTCAGTATTTATTTGTCCAAAGCTACAGAATGTACAACACTGAGAGTGAACTCTAATATAATCTGTGGACTCTGGTTGATCATGATGTGTCCCTGCAGGTTTATCAGCTGTACTAAAGTACAGTCCATGGGGTCACAAAGAGTCAGATAAGATTGACCAACTCTCAGTTCACTTCACTTCATTCTCAGGAAACACTGCCTCCCACTATGAATGGCACCTATCGAAGCCACCTCCACTGTGCTCTTCTCTACACATGCCCTGACCATTCTCACATATAAAGTGTGGATGACACATGCCGGGTACACCCATACTTACATGTGGCTCCACAGAACCACGTGTGTAACTGCATAGATATAAGTTCAGTTGCTCAGTCCTGTCCAACTCTTTGTGACCCCATGGACTGCAGTACGCCAGGCTTCCCTGTCAATCACCAACTCCCAGAGCTTACTCAAACTCATGTTTATCAAGTCGGTGATGCCATCCAACCATCTCATCCTCTATCACCCCTTCTGCTCCCACCTTCAATCTTTCCCAGCATCAGGGTCTTTTCAAATAAGTCAGTTCTTTGCATCAGGTGGCCAAAGTATTAGAGTTTCAGCTTCAGCATCAGTCCTTCCAATGAATATTGAGGACTGATTTCCATTAGGATGGACTGGTTGGATCTCCTTGCATTCCAAGGGACTCTTGAGAGTCCTCTCCAAACCACAGTTTGAAAGAATCAATTCTTTGGTGCTCAGCTTTCTTTATAGTCCAACTCTCACATCCATATATGACTACTAGAAAAACCATAGCTTTGACTAGATGGACTTTGGTTGGCAAAGTTAATGTCTCTGCTTTTTAATATGCTGTCTAGGTTGATCATAACTTTTCTTCCAAAGAGCAAGCATCTTTTAATTTCATGCCTGCAGTCACCATCTGCAGTGATTTTGAAGCCCCCCAAAATAAAGTCTCTCACTGTTTCCATTGTTTCCCATCTATTTGCCATGAAGTGGTGGGACCAGATGCCATGATCTTAGTTTTCTGAATGCTGAGTTTTAAGCCAGCGTTTTCACTCTCCTCTTTCACTTTCATCAAGAGGCTCTTTAGTTCTTCACTTTCTGCCATAAGGGTGGTATCATCTGCATATCTGAGGTTATTGATATTTCTCCCAGCCATCTTGATTCCAGCTTGTGCTTCATCTAGCTCAGCATTTCTCATGATGCATATAAGTTAAATAAACAGAGTGACTGTATACAGCCTTGACGTACTCCTTTTCCTATTTGGAACCAGTCTGTTGTTCCATGTCCAGTTCTAACTGTTGCTTCCTGACCTGCATGCAGATTTCTCAAGAGGCAGGTCAGGTGGTCTGGTATTCCCATCTCTTTAAGAATTTTCCATAGTTTGTTGTGATCCACACAGTCAAAGGCTTTGGCATAGTCAGTAAGGCAGAAATAGATGTTTTTCTGGAACTCTTGCTTTTTCAGTGATCCAATGGATGTTAGAAATCTAATCTCTGGTTCCTCTGCCTTTTCTAAATCCAGCTTGAACATCTGGAAGTTCACAGTTCACATACTGTTGACACCTGGCTTGGAGAATTTTGAGCATTTCTTTGCTAGTGTGTGAGATGAATGCAATTGTGCAGTAGTTTTAACCTTTTTTGACATTGCCTTTCTTTGGGATTGGAATGAAAACTGACTTTTCCAGTCATATGGCCAGTGCTGAGTTTTCCAAATTTGCTGGCATATTAAGTGCAGCATTTTCACAGCATTATCTTTTAGGATTTGAAAAAGCTCAACTGGAATTCCATCACCTCCACTAGCTTTTTTCATAGTGATGCTTCCTAAGGCCCACTTGATTTCACATTCCAGGATGTCTGGCTCAAGGTGAGTGATCACACCATCGTGGTTGTCTGGGTCACAAAGATCTTTTTTGTATAGTTCTTCTGTGTATTCTTGCCACCGTTTCTTAATATCTTCTGCTTCTGTTAGGTCCATACCACTTATGTCATTTATTGTGCCCATCTTTGTATGAAATATTCCCTTGGTATCTCTAATTTCCTTGAAGAGATCTCTAGTCTTTCCCATTCTATTGTTTTCTTCTATTTTTTTGCACTGATCACTAAGAAAAAGCCTTCCTTGCAAGGAATCCTCTCTCCTTGCTATTCTTTGGAACTCTGCATTCAAATGGGTATGTCTTTCCTTTTCTCCTTTACCGTTCACCTCTCTTCTTTTCTCAGCTATTTGTAAAGCCTCCTCAGACAACCATTTTGCCTTTTTGCATTTCTTTTTCTTGGGGTGGTCTTGATCACTGCCTCCTGTGCAATATCATGAACCTCCATCCATAGTTCTTCAAGCATTCTGTCTATCAGATCTAATCTCTTAAATCTATTTGTCACTTTCACTATATAATCATAAGGGATTTGATTTATATCATACCTGAACGGTCTAGTGGTTTTCCCTAATTTGTTCAATTTAAGTCTGAATTTGGCAATAAGGAATCCATGATCTGAGCCACAGACACCTCCTGGTCTTGTATTTGCTGACTGTATAGAGCTTCTCCATCTTTGGCTGCAAAGAGTATAATCAGTCTGATTTCAGTATTGACCATCTGGTGATGTCCATGTGTAGAGTCTTCTTTTGTGTTGTAGAAAAGGGTGTTTGCTATGACCAGTGCATTCTCTTGGCAAAACTCTGTTAGCCTTTGCCTTGCTTTCATTTTGTACTCCAAGGCCAAATTTGCCTGTTACTCCAGGTATCTCTTGACTTCTTACTTTTGCATTCTAGTCCCCATAATTAAAAGGACATCTTTTTTGCTTGTTAGTTCTATAAAGCCTTGTAAGTCTTCATAGAGCCATTCACCTTCAGCTTCTTCAGCATACTGGTCAGGGCATAGACTTGGATTACTGTGATTTTGAATAGTTTGCCTTGGAAATGAACAGAGATCATTCTATCATTTTTGAGATTGCATCCAAGTACTACATTTTGGACTCTTGTTGACTACGAGGGCTACTCCATTTCTTCTAAGGGCTTCTTGCCCACAGTGGTAGATATATTGGTCATCTGAGCTAAATCATTCATTCCAGTCCATTTTAGTTCACTGATTCCTGAAATGCCAATGTTCAATGTTGACATCTCTTGTTTGACCACTTCCAGTTTACTTTGATTCATGGGCCTCACATTCCAGGTTCCTATGCAGTATTATTCTTTACAGCTTCAGACTTCACTTCCATCACCAGTCACATCCACAACTGGATGTTGTTTTTGCTTTGACGCTGTCCCTTCATTCTTTCTGGAGGTATTTTTCCACTGATCTCCAGTAGCATATTGAGCACCTACTGACCTGGGGAATTCATCTTTCAGTGTCCTATCCTTTTGCCTTTTTATGGAGTCCTCAAGGCAAGAATATTGAAGTGGTTGCCATTCCCTTCTCCAGAGGATCACATTTTGTCAGACCTCTCTACCATGACCTGTCCATCTTGGGTGGCCTTACACAGCATGGCTCATAGTGTCATTGAGTCAGACAAGGCTGTGGTCCATGTGAGCAGTTTGATTATTTTTCTGTGATTGTAATTTTCATTTTGTCTACCCTCTGATGGATAAGGATAGGAGGCTTATGGAAGCTTCCTGATGGCAGAGGCTGACTGAGGGGGAAACTGGACCTTGTTCTGATGGGCAGAGCTGTGCTCCATAAATTGTTAATCCAATTTTCTATTGATGGGTGGGGCTGTGTTCCCTCCCTGTGTTTGACCTGAGGCCAAACTATGGTGAAGGTAATGAAGATGATGGTGATCACTCAGTGCCCCCAACCCTGTAACAGGCCACCACCTACCTACACCTCTGCCAGAGTCTCCTGGACACTGATGGGCCAGTCTAGGTCAGTCTCTTGTGGGGTCACTGCTCCTTTCTTCTGAGTCCTGGTATGCACAAGGTTTTGTTTGTGCCCTCCAAGAGTCTGTTTCCCCAGTCCTGGGTAAGTCCTGGCAGCTCTATGGTGGGGTTAATAGTGACCTCCTCCAAGAGGGCTTATGCCTTACCCAGATCTGCTGCACCTAGAGTCCCTGTCCCTGCAATGGGCCCCTGCTGACTCGTACCTCCACGTGAGACAATCAAACACTCAAAGGCACGTCTGGCTCAGTTTCTGTGGTGTCTCTGGGTACACACAACATTCTGTTTGAGCCCTCCAAACATCTCTGGCAGGTATGGGGTTTGATTCTAAACGTGATTTCACCCCTCCTACCATCTTGCTGCAGCTTCTCCTTTGCCCTTGGACGTGGGATATCTTTTTTTGGTGGTATCCAACATTTTCCCGTCGATGGTTGTTCAGCAGTGAGTTGTAATTATGGAGTTCTTCTAGGAGAAGATGACCATCCATCTTCCTACTCTGCCATTTTGCCAGAAGCAAGGTATATTGCATAGGTATGCTGCTGCTGCTGCTGCTAAGTCGCTTCAGTCATGTCCGACTCTGTGCGACCCCATAGACTGAAGCCCATCAGGCTCTGCCGTCCCTGGGATTCTCCAGACAAGAACACTGGAGTGGGTTGCCATTTCCTCCTCCAATGCATGAAAGTGAAAAGTGAAAGTGAAGTTGCTTAGTCGTATCACTGGACAAATATGTAATTTTGCCACATGGCATTTTGTTGCTATTGTTCATTTGCTCAGTCAGGTCTATTATTTGAGGAATGAAAGGACTAACCAGGTGGAATGTTTTTCCTTTCTCCTATCCTTTAAATGTTGTTTTATCCAGGACCCTACCCTTGGCCTTCAGCCCCAGATTTCCCTTTTTAAGGATCCTTCTTCCCCTGACCTCAGGCTCACCTAGGCTTTTGCTCCTTCCTGGGCTCTGAAAGCATCTCTCTATTCTCCAGCCTAGATGTCTTTTCCCCAGTTTTATTGAGATACAATCAACATACAACACTTTATAAGTTAAAAATGTGTAGCACAATGATTTGACTTACATGTATTGTGAAATGATTACCACAGTAAGTTTGATTAACATCTACCCTCTCATATAGATACAAGAAAAGAAAATGAAAAAAAAATCTGTGTGATGAGAACTCCTAGAATCTACTCTTTTAACAGTTTTCATATATACCCTACAGCAGTCACCATGTGTACATTCCATGCCTGGTACTTCCTTGGTACCTTTTGATGGCCTTCCTTCAATCCCCTCCTCCCCCAGCCCCACCTCTGGTAACCATAAACCTGATGTCTTTTAGGAGTTTGAAATTTTTTGTTTTTTAATTTTTTATATTAATTTTTTTGCCTGTGCATTTTCTTTTTTCAGTTTTGTTGTAATATAATTAACACATAAACTTTTGTAAGTTTAAAGTTTACAATGTTAAGATTTGATACATGTATGTATGAGAAATGTTTACTACATAAGGTTAGTTAACACATCCTTCACCTCTCAAAATTACAGATTTTTGCTTATGATGAGGCCATTAAAGCTCTACTTTTATAGCAACTTTCAAGTATATGGGCTTCCCTGGTGGCTCAGATGGTAAAGAATCCACCTGCAATGTGAGAGACATGGGTTCGATCCCTGGGATGGGAAGATCCCCTGGAGAAGGGAAAGGCTATCCACTCCAGTATTCTGGCCTAGAGAATTCCATGAAGTGTATAGTCCATGGGGTCGCAAAGAGGCAGACATGACTGAGCACCTTTCACTTTCAAGTATATAATCTAGTCTTGTTAACTATAGTAACCATGCTGTACTTTAGATCCCCAGAAAAAGCTGTTCATCTTACAGGTGAAAGTTTATACTGTTTGACCAACACATCCCCATTTACTCCACACTTGAGGCCCTGGAAGTCACCATTTATTCTCTGTTTCTATGAGGCCAGTGTTTTAGATACCACATACAAGTGAGACCATATAGTATTCATCTTGCTCTGATGTTTCACTTAACATAATGCCCTCAAGGTCCATCCATGTTGTCTCAAGTGGCAGAATTTCCTGCTTTCTTAGGGTTGAATAATATTCCTCTGTGTGTGTGTGTCTGTGTGTGTGTAAACCATATCTTCTTTATCCACTCGCTCCTTAATGGACACTTCAGTTGTTTTCAGATCTTGGCTGTTGTGAATAATGTTTCAGTGAACACGGAAGTGCAAATATACCCCAAAGTAAGATTGCTGGATCATATAGTAGTTCTATTTTTAATATTTTGAGGAACCTCTACACTGTTTTCCATAGTGGCTGAACCAATTTATGTCCACCCACAAGGCATGCAGGTTCCGTTTTCTCCATAACCTCTCCATCATGTAATCTCTTGCTTTTGATAACAGTTATTCTAACAGGGGTAAGGTCTCGTGTGTTTTTTGTTTTTACTTTTAGATTTCACACTTAAGTCAGATCATAATGTATTCATCTATCTCTTTCTTATTGTATATATTCAGCCTTAATCTCTTTCCACCCTTTGACACACAATTAAAACAACCGAATCCGCTTCCTGTGGCTACTACTGAACTCCCAGTCATTCATCAGCCCTAGAGTCTGACTTTTTTTTTTTTCTTTTGCCTTACTTATAGTGACTAACTCATCCTGGTTTGCCTAGAACTCTCCTGGCTTTAACACTGCATAATTCCATGTTTGGGGAACCCCCACACCCCAGTCCCAAGCAATAGGAACCATTGGTCACCTTAGCTACCCCTTCATAGAATTTTTTTTGGCAAAGTTCATCTTTGTTTTTAAATCCAATGGACACTTTTTAAACTTTATCTTCCTTGAACTCTCTGAATTTTGACACTGTTCACCATTTCTTCCAGCTCCAGTGACTCCACTCTCTCCTAATTTTTCCTCTGCATCCTAGTTATTCTCTCTCAGAGGCTCCTCTTTTTCTTTTCTCTCTTTCAATGTTGTTTGTTCAAGGTTTAGTCCTCAGTCTGCTTCACTTCTTACCAATCCTCACAGCCTCCCTGTGAGGGAGTGACCTCATTTGCTCTGTTGATGTCACCTCCCATTTCTGTGACTGCAGTTTATCAATCTTTGTCTTAGAACCTCTCAGGAGCCCCCAACCCTGCTACATTCAACTCTTCTGGAGCCTCACATCAGCATTGGGTGTGCAGACTGGCAGGACTGATAAATAGTCCCTCTTTGCAGACTATTAACAAGGCTTGTTTACATCAGAGTGTAAGACAGGTTATACTGGGAGATACACAAAGATAAATAACATGTTCTCTGGCCTTAAGGTACTGTTTTCACAGTCAAGTAGGAAAGACTGATTGCTTTGCAACTCCCACTGATTCAGAAAGAAAGAACCACAGTGAAGTCCAACTACAGAGAAAGAGAGTTCAAAGTAGGAAAAGTTCATATCTAGCTGGAAAATCAAGAGTGCTTCAAAGAGTTAGGTATTTAAGCTGGGTCATGAGAGTGACTAAGTCATGCAGTGTCAACAGGAAGGGCAGATGACAGGATTTATGTGCACAAATGCGGAGGGGCAAGACAGTATGGAGAACGTTTGGCATGGAGGGCTACCTGGGTTGTATGTGTCCTCATGTGTGCACACACCCTCAGAATAAAAGTGCTGAATTAGAAATTGCCACAACTTCTATTTGTCCCCATTAACAGTGATCACCAACAGCTTATAAATTTTAATATTTTGTCCATATCCATATGCAGTGTATTCTCCACAAATACAGGGATGGGGTCTGTATGTTCACCATTGTGTCCCAGCATCTACCATGTAAATATTTTGAATTAATTATGAATAGCACAAACTGTGGTTTCAGGGTCTCCAACTGAAGGGAAAGTCTGTAGTGATGTTTCGGCGTCCATCAGGCCCCTTCATCTCTAGTTCCTTCTGTGGCTAAGCAGTGAATGGGTCTCCCAGGCACATGTCCTCTTACAAGTTGACTTTCCAGATTCCTGAAGAACCCTAAATGTTTCCAAAGTCTTTTCAGGAAAGCATGACAGTTTCATGACTCTCTAGGCAAGCCACAGAGCAACTGCTTTGTTGTAGCAAGAGTGAGGCCTCTCTTTCAGCACCTGGATGCCTCCTTCTTTGCCTGCAACTTCTCTTTAGCTTCCTCCATGTGTCCTGTCTCTCTGGACCCTTACAATTATCCTGTATATTAGGGGCCAGCCCAGAGAAAAAGACACCCCCAGCATGACCACCGCAGGGTATACTACTTTATTAAGTCAGAGACTATTGAACACAGCATGCAAAATTATACAAATGTTCATGCATATGCATGTGAATGTTAATTATATGAAATTTATGTTCTGACCTCCTGGGGCTGGAAATATGGTAACTTTAATCAAGGGTTCCCTGAGGGAGGTAATGTTGACAACTTGCCTGAGACGTGAGGGATTCCAGGTATGTTTGTGAAGGAACTCTTCTGTAAGAGAGATTTTTATCTCTACTATCAATCACTATTCACCAATAGCTCTTGCCAAATCCGTTTAATGAACTGGGTACTGTGTCGAGCACTACTACCTACCTTTTCTCTACTTGTATCACTCTCATCTGTACAATATATACTTTTCAAAACACTTTGGAATGAGGTAATATGCATTAACTCATTCAATTCTCTAAGTATGAAGTGAGGAAGAAGAGGTATTACTATGCCCCTTTTATAGGTAAAGAATCTGAGGACGTTCCAAAGCAATGACACTAGAAGGAAGCATATTGTCTAAACCAAAGCCAGTGCCTGTAACACATGCTTCAAGTTGTACCCTTCACACCTAATGCAGCGTTACTAGAGGGAAAGACCAGGTCTAAGGTTCCAAACACCTGTGTCTGATCCCAGCTATCCCCCGAAACTAGCCCGTGAAACTTCACCCTTCAAATGTTTGTTTCCCTCACTGCTAAATGAAACCATTGGATGAATCAGTGGTTCTCCATTTGGGCTGCACATTAGAATCACCATGGAGCTTTTAAAAATTTCCATGCCCAAACTATACCCTGCAACCGTAAAATCCAGCTTCTGGGGCTAGAAGATTCAGATTCATCCATGTTTGTTTAATGCTCCCTTGGCTCCTTGCAAATGTAGCTGAGGCTGAGAATACTGGCTCTGAACTAAATGATCACTAAGATTTTTCAACACACAGTGCACTTCTATCTGAAGACGATCAAAATAGCTCAGTTCAGCTCAGTCACTCAGTCATGTCTGACTCCTTGCAACCCCATGAACCACAACACGCCAGGCCTTCCTTGTCCATCACCAACTTCTGCAGTCCACCCAAACCCATGTCCATTGAGTCGGTGATGCCATCCAGCCATCTCATCCTCTATTGTCCCCTTCTCCTGCCCTCAATCTTTCCCAGCATCAGGGTCTTTTCCAGTGAGTTGGCTCTTCGCATCAGGTGGCCAAAGTATTGGAGTTTCAGCTTTAGCATCAGTCCTTCCAATGAACACCCAGGACTGATCTCCTTTAGGATGGACTGGTTGGATCTCCTTGCAGTCCAAGGGACTCTCCAACACCACAGTTCAAAAGCATCAATTCTTCAGCGCTCAGCTTTCTTCACAGTCCAACTTTCACATCCATAATGACCACTGGAAAAACCATAGCCTTGACTAGACGGACCTTTGTTGGCAAAGTAATGTCTCTGCTTTTTAATATGCTATCTAGGTTGGTCATAACTTTCCTTCCAAGGAGTAAGCATCTTTTAATTTCATGGCTGCAATCACCATCTGCAGTGATCTTGGAGCCCAAACAAATAAAGTCTGACACTGTTTCCACTGTTTCCCCTCTATCTGCCATGAAGTGATGGAACTGGATACCGTGATCTTAGTTTTCTGAATGTTGAGCTTTACACCAACTTTTTCACTCTCCTTTTTCACTTTCATCAAGAGGCTTTTTAGTTCCTTTTCACTTTCTGCCATAAGGGTGGTGTCATCTGCATATCTGAGGTTATTGATATTTCTCCCGGCAATCTGGATTCCAGCTTGTGCTTCTTCCAGTCCAGCGTTTCTCATGATGTACTCTGCATATAAATTAAGCAGGGTGACAATAAACAGCCTTGACGTATATTGTATGTTTTTCCAAAAGGAAAATATACAATATTTTTATATTTTCATTTTCCTATTTGGAACCAGTCTGTTGTTCCATGTTCAGTTCTAACTGTTGCTTCCTGACCTGCATACAGGTTTCTTAAGAGGCAGGTCAGGTGGTTTGGTATTCCCATCTCTTTCAGAATTTTCCACAGTTTATTGTGATCCACACAGTCAAAGACTTTGGCATAGTCAATAAATAAATATTGAGCTGTCCCCAAAGAAACCCACTTAACATTGTCTAACTAAGCTTCTTCCACTCAGATGTGACCAATGAAAGCCTCTCCTTGTGTGATAGTTATGAAGATCCTATTAATATCCCAGAGTAACTCATGTACTCTGGAAAACACTCCATTCATGGTCCACCTTGAAAAAAACAATTTTGAAGAACTTGATTCCCTAAGCTCTTTGGGGATATTGGTTTATGCCTTAGGAAATACTCTTGCAAAGTACCAGAATCTGACAGCTCATTCCCAGAAGAGATGATGGCCACTGCTGCTTACCTCTCTTGGGTTTGGTTGCTGCTATAGAATTAGCATTCTCTTCAGATGTTTTGTCTAGAGTAAAAACAGAGAAACTTCCACATATGTTTAACAGGTTTCAGATGTTTTAAAGAGCTAACCATGAAAGTAAACCATAAATGTATAAAATACAGAAGAATACACAATGGCACAAAATGCAAAGGCAAATACATTTGACTTTTAAATGGCAAAAGAGCCCATAGACTAAAAATTTTTAAATATAGGTTGGGAAGAAATATCTATTGCATATATAAGAAATAGAAATGTGGACTATGTAAAGAAGTCTAATCAACAAAACAAAGACAAATAGCCCCAAATAAAAGCAAATGAAGACATGAGGAGCTAATTTGTAGAAGAAAGACAAATAGCTGATGAGAAAAGATGCACAGCCTCACTAGTAATCAAGGGAAAACAAATTAAATAATAACAAGGCATCATTTCTCACACTTGAGATTGGCACAAAATGTAAAAAGATTGATAACAACAGGTCTTTCTGAGAAATAGCAAAAGGTGTATTCTTGTACACAGTTGGTGAGGAAATAAATTGAAAAAGCCTTTTTGGAGGACAACTTGGAGTAGCTAATCAATTTTTTTTTTAATTTACATTCTCTCCCACCAGCAATTCCACTTCTGGTCTCTACATTGAAGAATGACTTGTAATGCCATGCTGTTTACAACAGGAAAAAAATTGGGCAAATTCTAAATAGCTATCAAATGCCTATATGTAAATACAAAGAAAAACATCTTTAACTCCAGTGTGCTTAGTCACTCAGTTGTGGCCAACTCTTTGTGACCCCATGGATGTACCCCACCAGGTTTCTCTGTCCATGGGGATTCTCCAGGCAAGAATACTAGAGTGGGTTGCCATGCCCTCCTCAAGGAGATCTTCCCAATCCAGGGATCAAACCCAGGTCTCCCACACTGCGGGTGGATTCTTTACCATCTGAGCTACCAGCGAAGCCCAGGGGAACAGGTATATGGTGGTCAGAGTGGACTGCATGGGGAATTCCCTGGAGGTCCAGGGTTTAGGATTCTGCTTCCACCACAGGAGGCATGAGTTCCATCCCTCCTTGAACTAAGATCCCACACGGCTGTGGCCATAAAACAAAAAAAAAAATGAACTGCTTTATCTGCATTATTTCCTCTCCCCCCACCTTTTTGCATAAAACTGTCTTAATGACAGGGCCCAACTCATAATGGTTGTTTGTTTTAGATGAGTGAATATGCATAAAGCATTCAGTGCCTATCCCACACTAACTATTCAAACATACCTCACTGGGAGTATTGTTTTCACCTTACGCATTAGAGATTTAATAACTCCCTGTTACCCAGGAATGTCTTCTTGCTTCTGCCCTTGCTTTTGTTTTTAGTCTGAATTCCTATGGCACTTAACATCTGTATCTCTTAAATACCCCACCATCTATGTAGTCTTTGAAGAACTACAAGGAATTTATGAGGTGCCTACAGATGAAGCTGTATGCTTATGTTTAGAGAAACAGCTTTACCTTCTAGGTGTAGTGCTAGGCATAGAGAATGCAGAGATGATCAAAAAGGGTCCCTCCTTTCATGGGTTCTTTATAGCCTAAGAAAACACAAATTTAGCCACATTTTTTTCCCTTAGGTGAACTGGATAGTTGGAAAGTACTATCATTTGCTCCTTTTGGGGTCAATTGCATCTAATTCCTGAACTAGTCTCAGGCCCTTTGATGAGAGAGCATGTACATAATACCTTTATCTGGACAAATTTTAGGTTAATTCCTCAGGGCAATTAGCTTCATGGCATAATAGTTATTTCTCCTTGGTATATTTCCCTAGTTTCTTTTCTTACCACTATAGGAAATATCAAATATACAGGACAAATGGCCAATACAAAATTATACTAAAATGTATGTTGCTGTTGTTTGGCTACTAAGTTGTGTCTGATTCTTTTGCAACTCCATGGACTATAGCCTGCTAGGCTCCTCTCTCCATGGGATTTCCCAGGTAAGAATACTGGAGTGGGTTGTAATTTCCTTCTCCAGGGGATCTTCCCAACTCAGGTCTCCTGCATTGGCAGGTGGGTTCTTTACCACTGAGCCACCTGGTGTACTGCCCAACTAAAATATATAAGTAAGAGAAAATGCTGCATAATATATACATTTCACATTAAATATGCAGACCACATCTAGACACAGAATCCCTTCAAGATCCCAGCTTCTAAAACTCATTCACTTTGCCTACCACTGCTAATACTCCTAACAGACTCATTTCCAAAATCTCAGATTTCCAATTTTCTTAGCTGTCTTAACTCTACTATATTTGTTGATTTAGATTCTACCTAAACCTTCTCTGGAAACAACTATATCAGATTTTATGTTGCCCTGGTCTACAAGATACTCCAAATATTCAGACTGAACAGAAAATACTCCCTGAGTTTAGAAGCACTATTTCTCTGTACCATCTAGATGTTAATAGCCAGTTTTCAGGCTCTTTTCCTTTGGCTCAGAACTTTCAAACCTGTACACATTCTTAAAATTCTTTTACAATTTTTTATTTTTTAATTGAAGGATAATTGCTTTACAGAATTTTGTTGTTTTCTGTCAAACATCAACATGAATCAGGTATAGGTTTACTTGTATCCCCTCCCTCTTAAACCTCCCTCCCATCTCCCTCCACATCCCACCCCTCTAGGTTGATGCAGAGCCCCTGTTTGAGTTTCCTGAGCCATACAGCAAATTCCCATTGGCTATCTATTTTACATATGGTAGGAGGGATTGGGGGCAGGAGGAGAAGGGGACGACAGAGGATGAGATGGCTGGATGGCATCACTGACTCTATGGATGTGAGTCTGGGTGAACTCCGGGAGTTGGTGATGGACAGGGAGGCCTGGAGTGCTGCAATTCATGGGGTCGCAAAGAGTCGGACACGACTGAGCGACTAAACTGAACTGAACTGAATGTAAGTTTGCATGTTACTCTCTCCATCCATCTCATCCTCTCTCCGCTTCTCCCCAAAGTATAGTTGCTGAACAATATTGTATAAATTCCTGGGGTACAATATTGTGAATCTTGCTTTTTAATAGTTCTCCTCCATTTATAGTAATTATATTGAATAAAATATTAGCTATATTCCACATGTTATACAATATAGCCTTGTAGTTTATTTTATATCTAATAGTTTGTACCTCTTAACCTCCTACCCTTATATTGCCCCTCCCTACTTCCCTCTCCCCACTGGTAACCACTAGCTTGTTTTCCATATCTGTGGGTCTGTTTTTTGTTGTTGTTGTTGATATTGTTGTTATATTCACTAGTTTGTTGTATTTTTTTAGATTCCACAGATAAACCATATCATACAGTATTTGCTTTTCTCTGACTTATTTCACTTGGCATAATACACTTCAAGTCCATCTGTGTTGCTGCAAATAGCAAAATTCCCTTATTTTATGGCTGAGTAGTATTCCATTGCATATATATATATATATATATATATATATAGCTCACATCTTTATCCATTCATCTATTACTGGTGGTCACTAAGAAACACAAGCTGGAATCAAGATTGCCAGGAGAAATATCAATAACCTCAGAAATGCAGATGACACAACTCTTAAGGCAGAAAGTGAAGAAGAACTAAAGACCCTCTTGATGAAAGTGAAAGAGGAGAGTGAAAAAGTTGGCTTAAAGCTCAACATTCAGAAAACGAAGATCATGGCATCTGGTCCCATCACTTCATGGCAAATAGATGGGGAGACAGTGGAAACAGTGTCAGACTTTATTTTGGGGGGCTCCAAAATCACTGCAGATGGTGATTGCAGCCATGAAATTAAAAGACACTTACTCCCTGGAAGAAAAGTTATGACCAACCTAGATAGCATATTCAAAAGCAGAGACATTACTTTGCCGACTAAGGTCCATCTAGTCAAGGCTATGGTTTTTCCTGTGGTCACGTATGGATGTGAGAGTTGGACTGTGAAGAAGGCTGAGTGCTGAAGAATTGATGCTTTTGAACTGTGGTGTTGGAGAAGACTCTTGAGAGTCCCTTGGACTGCAAGGAGATCCAACCAGTCCATTCTGAAGGAGATCAGCCTTGGGATTTCTTAGGAAGGAATGATGCTAAAGCTGAAACTCCAGTACTTTGGCCACATCATGCGAAGAGTTGACTCATTGGAAAAGACTTTGATGTTGGGAGGGATTGGGGGCAGGAGGAGAAGGGGATGACAGAGAATGAGATGGCTGGATGGCATCACTGACTCGATGGACGTGAGTCTGAGTGAATTCCGGGAGTTGCTGATGGACAGGGAGGCCTGGCGTGTTGGGATTCATGGGGTCGCAAACAGTTGGACACGACTGAGCGACTGAACTGAGTTGAAGATTGTTTTGATACTGTATTCAGTTCAGTCTCTCAGTAATGTCCAACTCCTTGTGACCCCATGTACTGCAGCACACCAGGCTTCCTTGTCCATTACCAACTCCCAGAGCTTACTCAACCCCATGTCCATTAAGTTAGTGATGCCATCCAACCACCTTTATCCTCTGTCATCCCTTCTCCTCCCACTTTCAATCTTTCCCAGCATCAGGATCTTTTCAAATAAGTCAGTTCTTTGCATCAGGTGGCCAAAGTATTAGAGTTTCAGCTTCAACATCAGTCCTTCCAATGAATATTCACGACTGATTTCCATTAGAATGGTCTAGTTGGATCTTCTTGCAGTCCAAGGGACTCTCAAGAGTCTTCTCCAACACCACAGTTCAAAAGCATCAATTCTCTGGTGCTCAGCTTTCTTTATAGTCCAGCTCTCACATCCATATTTGACTACTAGAAAAACCACAGCTTTGACAAATGGACTTTGGTTGGCAAAGTTAATGTCTCAGCTTTTTAATATGCTGTCTAGGTTGGTCATAGGTTTTCTTCCAAGGAGCAAGCGTCTTTTAATTTCATGGCTGCAGTCACCATCTGCAGTGATTTTGGAGCCCCTAAAAATAAAATCTCGTACTGTTTCCACTGTTTCCCCATCTATTTCCCATGAAGTGGTGGGACCAGATGCCATGATCGTCGTTTTCTGAATGTTGAGTTTTAAGCCAACTTTTTCACTCTCCTCTTTCACTTTCATCAAGAGGCTCTTTAGTTCTTCTTCACTTTCTCCCATAAGGGTGGTGTCATCTGCATATCTGAGGTTATTGATATTTCTCCCAGCAATCTTGATTCCAGCTTGTGCTTCTTACAGCCCAGCATTTCTCATGCTGTACTCTGCATATAAGTTAAATAAGCAGGGTAACAACATACAGCCTTGACATACTCCTTTCCCCATCTGGAACCAGCCTGTTGTTCCATGTCCAGTTCTAACTCTTGCTTCCTCACCTGCATACAGATTTCTCAGGAGGCAGGTCAGGTGGTCTGGTATTCCCATCTCTTTAAGAATTTTCCATAGTTTGTTGTGATCCACACAGTCAAAGACTTTGACGTTAGTCAATAAAGCAGAAATAGATGTGTTTCTGGAACTCTCTTGCTTTTTCGATGATCCAATGGACGTTGTCAATCTGATCTCTGGTTCCTCTGCCTTTTCTAAACCAGGTTGAACATCTGGAAGTTCATGGCTCACGTACTGTTGAAGCCTAGCTTGGAGAATTTTGATCATTACTTTGCTAGTGTGTGAGATGAATGCAATTGTACGGTAGTCTGAACCTTCTTTGACATTGCCTTTCTTTGGGATTGGAATGAAAACTGACCTTTTCCAGTCCTGTGGCCACTGCTCAGTTTTCCAAATTTGTTGGCATACCGTGTGCAGCATTTTCACAGCATCATCTTTGAGGATTTGAAATAGCTCAACTGGAATTCCATCACCTCCACTAGCTTTGTTCGTAGTGATGCTTCATAATGCCTGCTTGATTTCACATTCCAGGATGTCTGGCTCAAGGTGAGTGATCACACCATCATGGTTATCTGGGTCATGAAGATATTTTTTGTATAGTTCTTCTGTGTATTCTTGCCACTGTTTCTTAATATCTTCTGCTTCTGTTAGGTTCTTACCATTTCTGTTCTTTATCAAGCCCATCTTTGCATGAAATGTTCCCTTGGAACCTCTAATTTTCTTGAAGAGATCTCTAGTCTTTCCCATTCTATTGTTTTCCTCTATTTGATACTGTATACATTTTTTTTAATTAATCATTTATTTTACTTGTTGGAACTCTTCCATTTCTGTTCCCTCTTGGATATGTTCTCTCTTTTCTCTGTATTTGCTCCCCTAAGTGATTTCAGGTTCTCCCTGAAACATTCTCATAGCTGATCAATTTCAAAAGATTTTTCTCTACACCTAGTATTCCCATATTATGGCCTCCTTCCATATACATCATTTCATGTTCCATCTTTTATTCCTCTGTCTACCAGCTCCAAGTTATTTCTCCTGCATCAGAACTGCTATAAGGACATTCTGATTCTCTTGTACATACCACTTTCTGTCCCAGTTTAGAATTATTCAGTTTCATAGCTGATATCTCCAGTGTATTATAAATCCCTTAAGAACAGGATCTGTGGCTGACTCATATTTCTATTTGCCAGAGCACCTAGTACAATGCCTGACTTATGACAGTCATTTAGATATTTTTGTTGAATGAACTGATGATTAATTGGTAAGTAGGTGGATAGACGGATGGATGAAAGGTAGGGAATATGAGGTGAAGTGGAAAAACTTTGGACTTAAATTCCAAGGAATGGAGCTCAAATCCGGTTCTTCTGCTTCTCCTACTGATTCTGGGCATCCCTTATGCCTCTTTGGGAATCAATTTCTCCAAAGGGAAAATGAGGATAGTAGGAGCTGCCTTACCTAAGATTGTTCTGAAAATCGATTGAGGTATTTTATGTGAAAGTGCTTTATGAACTCTAAAGAACCTACCAAAAAAAAGGAGGAGGAATTAAATGGTAACATGAAAGCTTTCCACGTAAACTGTATTCAGAAGCATTCAGATAATTTCTTTCTATGATACCATGACAAAAATACTCCCATCCTCTGCAAGATAGGTCAAAGACTAAAAGTATAAAGACAGTTAAGTACATTAGCATCAACCACAGTTTAAGTTGTCTTCCCAGTAGCAAATAGGAGTGAATTTTGAAAACTAGTTATGTTTATAGCACTATTATCTTATATTACCAATCAATTACAGTATCTTTTATTATAAATTTGTGTTGAAAAGCTTAAAAAAATCTTGAATGTGTTTTGCAAACATGAGGTTGCTTTTATCCTTCCACAGCAGGGGTCTGTTGGGTGCTCTGCCTGCCTTAGAAATGCAACATGCATACAATATTTCTCAGGCCTTAGCAGCCAAAAGGGGAGGTTGAGGGCATGTAACCAAACTGTAGATCTGTCTCTGCCTGTGATTTCTGAGCTAAGGAGAGTCCAGCTGATATCTCCACCTGCTCAAACCCTAGGTCTCTGGGTCAATGTGATTCTCTCCCACAGCTGTCTGGGCACCATTCTTCTAATGGGGTGTGCAAATGGAATCCAGATTGCTGTTTCCTTCATATGGCTACCAGTGACCTTGAGGAGCCCTGGAGCCAATGTTGTGACTCATGGGAGGTGATCTGGGAGGTCTGGCTTCCTGACCACTCTTCCACAGTTTTCTCCCTTTGAGACGTGGCCACTTCAAGTCCAGTGGGGAAATACTCCTCACCTGCAAAGTAATTCTATTCTTGTTTTCACTCCCCTTTCAGGTCCTGGGCAAAAAGACCTGGTACAAGAGGTAGAACCAATAGAAATACGAGTAGGATCCCTCCTATCATATTTCTCCCACAACAGTGCTCCTACGTCCACACCCAGGCATGCTTTTCTTAACAGTCTCGTCTCTTAAGCTAAATTCCTTCCAATGAGGACTCTTGAACCAATGGGCTCATCCTTTCCATTGATAAGTTTGCATACCCAGCTAATAGCATAAGACTCTGAAAATAAGTTCATCGTATATTACCTGTGCTAAGTATGAGTCATCATCCAGAACGAATATCATAAGACCTTGGATATAAGATCTTTTAAAGAGGCTACTTTTTTTTTCCTCTTGTGGGGAGAGACATTATACCATGGTTCTTACAATGATGGACTTAAGAGCCAGTGTGTGCTCAGTCTCTCAGTTCTGTTCAATTTTTTGTGGCCCTATGAACTATAGCCCACCAGGCTCCTCTGTCCATGAAGTTTTCCAGGCAAGAATACTGGAGCGGGTTGCCATTTCCTACTCCAGGGGATCTTCCCGACGCAGGGATCGAACCTGCATCTTCTGCTTTGGCAGGCAAATTCTTTACCACTATGTCACCTGAGAAGCCCAAGAGCCAGGATACCTGCATTCAAATTTTAACTCAACTTTGAGTAAGGTTTTTTTAGCCTCTCCAGTGCCAATTTCCTTATCTGTACATTGGAGGGATGATAACATCTATCTCATAGTATGGTTGTGAGGATTATAAAAATTGTTCATAAGCTAGATCATAAACCAAATCTCAACTAATTTTGAAATATTGAAACCATTAAAAATATATCCCCCAGAATTCGGTTAGAGATGAATAACAAAAAGATTACTAGGAAGTGCCCAAAAAAGTGAGATTGTTAGTCGCTCAGTTGTGCCCAACTCTTTGCAATCCCATGGACTGCAGCCCACCAGGCTCCTCTGTCCATGGGATTTTCCAGGGAAGGATGCTGGAGAGGTTTGCCATTTCCTTCTCCAGGGAATCTTCCCAACCCAGGGATCAAACCCAGGTCTCCTGTACTGCAGGCAGATTCTTTATCATCTGAGCTACCAGGGAAGCCCAAGGAAATGCCCAACTGATTGGAAATTAGTCAACTCATTGCTCAAATAGGGTACTCAACCTGTGTCTACCTGGTTTTCCTACACGCACTGTATACCTCAGTTATCAGTATAAGTAAATAAATAAATAAGCAAAAGATTGAAACAGAACCTGCCCAAGCAGAAAGCCTAACAAAATGCTACCTAATGGATGCCTCCCGTAGCCGTCACATGCAGACAACTAGGTGATATAGGACTCTCAAAGGCTTGGGCTTCCTCCTTCACACGGAAGAATATGTTCACACTAAACAGGAGAGTGTCACCCACTCTTAATACACACATTTGTACAAACACACAGCTAGGTGAATTTCTGTAATCATTTTCCAAGAAAACAGATTCCTGGAAAAAAAAGGGGGGGGCAGGGTTTATAAGCAATGTACAATTTACTCAGTTTATCTCTCTGTTCAATAAATATAGGAATCACAGGAGGACAGAACTGGAGATTAAAGATACCGTTTCTGAGAAGTAGAACTAACAGGCTGGAGGCCTTGTGGGCCAGGAGGGGTGCTAGCTGATTCACGGGTGTGATAGCTGAAAGACCGTGCAAATATTTCCAGCTCGCTAAACGATTTGTGCTTGGCTGAGACCAGGACATTTTGTATTTGCACTCATGGCCAGCATTTCCATTAGCACATATGCTAAGGCTATATCTCCTAGGAAACATCAGGGATTAATGATAAAATTGTGAATCATCATCCAGGGTTAGGAATTAACCAGTCGTATTTCACTCAACAAACATTTATAGAACAACTATATTTAGTTAGACACTGGGCCAGGGTCACAGTGCCACTCTATGCAAACATCCAGATGGACTTGTTACAGAGAAAACACTGCGCCTCAGATCAATTTCAGGGACAGGCTGGTCTAAGAAAATCAACAGTGGACGTGAAGTTCGAAGTTCTGTGTCCTAGTTCAAGCTCTGAAATTTTCTCCCTGTGTGTCAGCAGGCAAGTTTATTAACCCTACTGATTGTCACACAAGGGGAGAGTCAACCAGACATTTCCAAATAAGATAATGAACGTGAAAGCTGTTTTAATACGCTTGAGGAGGCTCTTTGTGCAACACTTGGAATGATCTGTAAGAAACTACTGTTAATATTTTTTTTAGAAGGTTACAGAAAAGTGCTTTTTCATGTGTGTCAGAAAGAGAGAAAATTAATACACCTGTGGCCTGTTAAGTGCATAGACTATCTGCAGAGGTATACACCAAACATGGTGATATTGCTGACCTCTGAGGAGGGTCTCAGTGTGGACAGTGAAAATGACAAGAAGGTGAATTTTTAAGATAAGGAAACTGAAGCATGCAAAGGTTAAATTACTTGCCCGAGGACATCTGGTGAATATCTCAAAAAGCAGGGATTCAGAATTAGAGAATCTAATCATAGAACTCAACCTTACCACCATGTCTCACTGCCTCCTGATGTTCTGAGGAGAGGATATCTCTATGCTGGAAAGGTTAATAGCTTCTGCTCTAAAAGCACTGCCATCATCTGAGGAATTCAATCTACTGACCATTTTCCCCTCATTTCCAGGCTGATGTGCTACCCTGGCTGAGAACATTATGTATTTCATTAAATTACACTTTATTTCTCTGGTACAAATCAATACAAAATCACAGTGATTTCTCTAAAAACACACACAACATCCCTGTCCCTGGTCTGTTCTTTTCTTCAACGTCATATCTGAGCACTGGAGAAGAATCACTGATTTAACAGAAGTCATCCTCCCTGAATGACACTAATTGAAATGTTCTTCATGTTCAGAAGACAGCTGAACAGAAAATATGTCTAATTTAATTTGTTGATGCCTTTCCAAAAGTCGCTGTCCACCTCAGGGATCTTGGCCAGAGGCCCCTTGGTCCTTTCACTTAATTGGAGATGTTTGTACTGTATTTTGGTCATGGTGGTAGGTACTGCATTCTCCTTGTCTCTCTAGTGGCCCTGTTTTAAAGCACTCATCAGCCCATTTGGAATTCTTTCCAGAAATTTTCAGTGTGACCTGCCTAAGCTAAAATTGTTGTTCCTCTCTGTTTCAGTTATCTTAGCAGATTTCAAGTTGATATCCTGCTGGGTCACTTCAGTAAACAGGATCCTCCCCCTACCTCCCCCACCCCACCTTCAAAGAAAGCAAACATTCTCTGGCCCTTTGTGCCAATAACTTCATTTCCATCCTGCTGCAGTAATCTCCTCACTCCCATAGCCACACGTGGGCCTTAGCATGACTGTTCAGCTATCTGATCCCAGTTTCCTAAACCTCTACCTGAAGAGACATAAGAACCCTTCCAAAGTCCTCTTCAAGAATCCAGTACCCTCAGATCATCCATCATCATTTGGCTTAACTGTCTTTCCTGTTCGACCTGGATCTCAAGGTAAAAGGCTTCAAACCCAATAACTGCACCATCTTCAGTTCTTCACTCCACAGGTGTTTAGCTGCCTCTGCTAGAATGGCTCCCAAGTCTTAGAGAATCCATTAAGTCTATGCCCCTGCGGCTGCTTCCAGGCTGCCTACGATGGAGAAAAGCATATAATCTTGCAACTGATGACTCCCTCCCACTGAGGCCTCAGCCCATGATTCTCTTTCCTACTTGCCACAGAGAATGTACTAAAGCTTTAATATGATCCTTGGGGTTGTATTTGGGTAGTTATAACTGAAACACAAAATAACAGTGGCCTAAACTTGATCTCAGTTTAATTCTTAACTGGGTAAAAGAATCAGAGATTCATAGTGTGCTCTGGAGACACCAGCACAAACTCATCAGAACCTAGATGTCTATCCTTCGATTCTGCCATCTTCAGCAGATGGCTTCTATCCTGCAGATAACCTCATGATACAAAATGATGACTGCTGGAGCACGAGTTGTCATGTCCCAAACAGCCAGAAAGTGAAAGGCCAGAAAAGCAAATGGGTTCCCCTCAAAGAAGTTCCTTATAATACACACACACACACACACACGCACACGCACACGCACATGCACACGTATATATGTAGACACTATAGTCACATGGTCACAGTTGTAAGGGGAACTGGGAAATGAAGTCTTTTAGCTGTCTATGTCACTTACCTAAACAAAATCAAGGCTCTATTACTAAAGAGGAAGAGGAGAATGAATTTGGGATAAACATCTATTGCCTCTATTGTCTTCTTAACCCCTCTTATTCCCACACTACTGTTCTCATTTCAATATAACTCTTTTACCAAGGGAAAAAAACCCATTAGATGTCAAACCCCTTAATATCTCTTCCCTCCACTTCTAACTTATCTGTATATAAAATACCCTCTTTCTCTTAGTTAGCTTATTTCTGTCTCAGAGGAAGAAGTGCCTGTACTAAATAAAACCTGTGGTTTTAGTATGTGCAGTTTAGCATATGTCAAGTATACATCAATAAAGCTGTTAATTTTTTTTTAATTTTTAAACTCATTTACTTCTTAATCCCTTGCCATCTGTTTTGTAGTCATTATTCTCCTGGTACTCTTCTAGCTAGGATCAACAATTAATATCAAATTGCTAAATCTGAAATAAGTTTTCAGAAAACAGTTTGATAGCTCCTCAAAAATTAAGCATAGAATTATCATATAACCCCACTCTTCCACTCCTACATATATACTCTAAAAAATTGAAAACAGATACTAAAAAGGTACATATACATGCATGATCACAGCAACACTATTCATAGTAGCCCATAGTAGAAACAGACCAAATATCCATCAATGGATAGATGGATAAAAAGTCATGACATATATATATGTATATATAGAGAGAATATAATATTATCTGGCCATAAAAAGGAACAAAGCACTGATAAATGATTTAATATTGATGAACCTTGAAACCATTATGCTAAATGAAAGATGCCTGACATAAAAGGGCCCATGTTGTATGTTTCCATTTATATGAAATACTCAGAATAGTTAAATCTATAGAGATAGAACACAGATTGGTGGTTACCAGGGCCTAGGGGAAGGGAAAAGAGAGAAGCCACTTAAGGCATACAGGGTTTTACTCTGAAGTAATGGAAATGTTTTGGAACTACATGGAGGTGATGGTTATACAACCTTGTTAATATACTAAATGCCACTGTATTAGTCACTGTAAAACAATTTTATGTTATGCGAATTTCACCTCAATAAATTGCTTTTAAAAATTCATTTTGGGAGAGTGGGGGAGGGATGGGGTTAGTAGATGCAGGCTATAATATTATATAAAGAATGAGTAAACAACAAGGTCCTACTGTATAGCACAAGGAACTATATTCAATATCCTGAGATAAACCATAATGAAAAAGAATATTAAAAAAATGTATTTATGTGTATAGCTGAGTCACTTTACTATACAATAGAAATTAGCACAACACTGTAAATCAGCTATACTTCAATTTAAAAAAAATCCATTTCAGTACTCAACTTACTCATACTTTCTACCAGTGACCAACCATCTATGTCCCGAATTCTTCCTTCCCTTGATTTCTTTTTAGTGGGGGTAGGACATGGTGTATGGCACACAGGATCTTAGTTCCCCAACCAGGGATCCAACTCATGCTTACCACAATAGAAACACAGAGTTTTAACCATTGGACCACCAGTGAAGTCCCTTCCTTGATTTCTTGAGCATCTGTTTTTTTCTGGTTTTTCACCTATTCTTCTGACCATTCTTATAGTTTCTTAGGCTAGTCTAACCATTTTTTTTTAATCATGTAGTTTTAGAGAAGTCTCTGTTTTCATTTTATTTACTTAATTTCTCTATTTTGGTCCTCTTTTTATTCTTGTTCTCCCAGTTTTCTTATATCCATTATTTCAGTTCTATTAAAAATGTTTCTCTTTATCTAGAAACATTTATCCAAATGTTTTCTTATATCCATTATTTCAGTTCTATTAAAAATGTTTCTATTTATCTAGAAACATTTATCCAAATGTTTCTAGATAAATAACTTCTATTCCAAAGAAGAAAACAGTTTTGGAAAACTCCTCCTGAATGGAACATTTTCTTTCCATGGAAGGAGAATTGCTGTATGTAATTGAGTCACAATAAACTTTGACACTTTTTTATACATTTTTATACAGCCCTTTATTAGGGAGAGGTTAAGATGTTGAAGCAAAAGTCCTGCTCTCCTCCATACGCTAAGCTTAACTGTAGGCCTCAGTCATTTCAAATCAGAAGGAGTTTTAGGAAACCCAATTGAAGCAATGGATCTAAGCTACATTCACCATGTTCACCAGGCCAATCTTGCCAGTAATGAAACAGAACATTGCTCTCCATCTACTGACATCTTAATTTCTCTATTAGTTCTTAATCAGAGAAAGAGGAATATGAGCTAACGTCCCCTTCAACCTCAATAGTCTCCAACCACAACATCAGTGCTAATTGTTTTCAACCTTGTCACTCTGGCCCTGACTCTTATTTTCAAACAACCACCTGACTGTCTTCCCTACCCATCCTAAGCTTCTATATTATTTATTTTTCTAAATATTTATTTATCTGTTTCTTTGGTTACATTGGGTCCCAGCTGTGGCACACAGCATCTTCATTGCATTATTGTTGTTGTTATTGTGTGTCCGACTCTTTGCAACCCCACAGACTGCAGCACACCAGGCTCCCCTATCCTTCACTATCTCCTGGAGTTTGCTCAGATTCACATCCATTGAGTCGGTGATGCTATCTAACCATCTCATCCTCTGCCGCCCTCTTCTCCTTTTGCCTTCAATCTTTTCCAGTGCGTCATGTGGGACCTTTTTCACTGGGGCTCACAGCATGTGGAAATCTCAGTTCCCTGACCAGTGACTGAATCCATGCCCTACCCCACACTGCAAGACAGACTCTCAACCACTGGGCCACCCACCACCATTTTTATCTTGTAGTTTTTTGAAGTGTCAAAGTATAGGCCCCTCAAGAGGCTTCAAATTAATAAATATCAGAGCATTCTATAATTGATGAAGATTACAAAATTGAGGACTATCAGGGATGCAGGATCTAAGGAGTCATTTTTCCAAATTCTTCATCTTGAAAAATGGCCCAGCACCCACCCAATCTGAGGAAGAGAAGGTAAATGGTAAAATCTCACAGAAGCTTGAAACAGGAACCAGTAAACCGTAAAGAACCGAGACAGCTGACCTTGTCCTTTTTAAAGTCTTTTCATTATCCAGGAGCTCTTGCACTGTCCTTTGCACACATGTTTTTCTGTTAATTCCAGTTGCTTTAGAGGGTTTCTCCTATTTGCAACCAATATCCAATGTTTATTATATTCTTTATACTTTTCATATTTTCCCGTTTTTCTTGAGTATGTAATACTTAATTAGAGTATGTTTTAAAGTATAAAGTAATACACCACCATATCTTAGTCTGCTGGGGCTGCTGTAACAAAATATCATAGACTAGGTGGCTTACAAACAAAAGAAGTTTATTTCTCACAGTTCTGGAGGCCAGAAGTCCAGGATCAGTAGTGTCTGTATGGTTGGATTCTGGTGAGAAGTCTCTTCCGGGCAGCAGACTGTTGTTTCTTGTATCTTCACATGGCAGAAAGGAGAGGAAGGAAGCTTTCTCATTTGTCTTCTTTTTCTTTAATTTTTAAAAAATATATTTACTTTTGGCTACACTGGGTCTTTGTTGTTGTGCGCAGGCTTTCTCTAGTTGCATTGAGTGGAGGCTACTCTTCATTGCCCTGCACAGGCTGCTCATTGTGGCGGCTTCTTTTGTTGCAGAGCACAGGCTCTAGGGCACACAGCCTTCAGCAGTTACAGCTCAAGGGCTCTAGAGCTTGGGCTCAGTAGTTATGGCATATGGGTGTATTTGCTCTGCAGCATGAGGGTTCTTCCTGGATCAGGAATCAAACTCATGTCACCTGCACTGGCAGACAGATTCTTCACCACTGGGCTACCAGGGAAGCTCCAAGAGTACTAGTCATATCCATGAGAACACCACTCTCATGACCTAATCACCTCCCAAAGGCCCTACCTCCTGATGCCATCACTTTGGGAGTTAGGATTTCAACACATGAATTTGAGAGCCACATCCATTCAGCTTCCCTGGTGGCTCAGAGGATAAAGCGCCTGCCTGCAATGTGGGAGACCTGGGTTCAATCCCTGGGTTGGGAAGTTCCCCTGGAGAAGGAAATGGCAACCCACTCCAGTATTCTTGCCTGGAGAATCCCATGAATGGAAGAGCCTGGTGGGCTACAGTCCATGGGGTCGCAAAGAGTCGGACACGACTGAGCGAGCTCACTTCACTTCACTTCACCCTTCATTTGCTCCCTGCCATGATGGGCTGACTCCTTGTTCAGCTTCCTTTCCTCCCTCCTGCTGCCATGCCTGTCTGTACTACATAAGGTGTAAGTCTGCATTGTCAGACTCCTTTTCAGCCTAGGGTGTGGACTCAAATTATGACTCACCAATTAGAGACACTTGTGCAAATATAGAAAGCAGAAATGGAGCAAAGGCCTTTTTCTTGCCCCTTTTGACTGCTTCTCTTCTGGCCAATATTATGTCAAAGACAGAAGATGTTGCTACGGCAAGTCCCAGTGTGTATAAGAGAGGCAGTTGTGATGGAGGCAGTGGGGATAGTAGCCTCCTGACTTTGATTCTGATCCTTGGAGACCTATTCAGATCATGCCGTGTAGGATCCCTGGCTCCAGAGTGATGAGTTTTTCTCCTCAGAATTTCTGGGGATGTCCTCAGAGGTGATAACTTTCCAGCAGTTGGTCTTGCTGTTCTGGCAGGAACGATTTCTCTCCTCCTACCCTCCCAATGATTTTTGTTGTTGTTGCTTAGTCACTCAGTTGTGTTCAATTCTTTATGACCCCATGGACTATAGCTCAACAGGCTTCTCTGTTCATGGGATTTCCCCGGTAAGAATACTGGAGTGAGTTACCATTTCCTCCTCCATGGGATCTTCCTGACCCAGGGATTGAACCCATGTCTCTTGCATTAGTAAATAGATTCTTTACCGCTGAGCCACCAGGGAAACCCTCCAGTGATTTTTCAGTTCAGTTCAGTTGCTCAGTTGTGTTTAACTCTTTGTGACCCCATGGACTGCAGCATGCCTGACTTCCCTGTCTTTCAGCACCTAATTTCCTTCCTTAATTTTTTTCTTGCATTAAATAGCCAAAGTGGCTTTTCTCTCCTGCACTGAACCCTAACCAATACACTGTTCTACTTTCTATCTCTAGTAGCAGCAGGGAGTTAAAGTGAGATATTAATGATTTTATAGCCACGGACTCAGAAATGCCCAAATCCTGCTCCACATGTCTTCTCCTTCCATTGGAGATCCTGAGGTAGCAATCTAAAAAAGGAATAATACATAAAAACCAAGCTACCACTTTACTGATAGTTGTTCCGAGCTTGGAACCCAAGTGCAACACCTTGATAAAGGTTACAGTGGGGCCTGAGACCCCCTACTCTACTTTTCCATCTTGACGTCTTATCAGTTTGGCTGAATACAGGCAGGAAGAAAGTTGAAGAGAGAATGAACCAACAGAATTATCTAGAATTCACTTACTAATCTAGCTGTGAAAAGTAGAAGAGAAAAAGAGGTTCATGCATTTTAAGTTACAGCAACAGTTAGAACTGAACATGGAACAACAGACTGGCTCCAAACAGGAAAAGGAGTACGTCAAGGCTGTATATTGTTACCCTGCTTATTTAACTTATATGCAGAGTACATCATGAGAAATGCTGGACTGGAAGAAGCACAAGCTGGAATCCAGATTGCCGGGAGAAATATCAATAACCTCATATATGCAGATGACACCACACTTTTGGCAGAAAGTGAAGAAGAACTAAAGACCCTCTTGACGAAAGTGAAAGAGAGGAGTGAAAAAGTTGGCTTAAAGCTCAACATTCAGAAAACGAAGATCATGGCATCCAGTCCCATCACTTCATGGCAAATAGATGGGGAAACAGTGGAAACAGTGGCTGACTTTATTTTTCTGGGTTCCAAAATCACTGCAGATGGTGATTGCAGCCATGAAATTAAAAGATGCTTACTCCTTGGAAGGAAAGCTATGATCAACCTAGATAGCATATTCAAAAGCAGAGACATTACTTTGCCAACAAAGGTCTGTCTAGTCAAGGCTATGGTTTTTCCTGTGGTCATGTATGGATGTGAGAGTTGGACTGTGAAGAAAGCTGAGCGCCAAAGAATTGATGCTTTTGAACCGTGGTGTTGGAGAAGACTCTTGAGAGTCCCTTGGACTGCAAGGAGATCCAACCAGTCCATTCTGAAGGAGATCAGTCCTGGGTATTCATTGGAGGGACTGATGCTAAAGCTGAAACTCAATACTTTGGCCACCTCATGTGAAGGGTTGACTCATTGGAAAAGACTCTGATGCTGGGAGGGATTGGGGGCAGGAGGAAAAGGGGATGACAGAGGATGAGATGGCTGGATGGCATCACTGACTCGATGGACATGAGTCTGAGTGAACTCCAGGAGTTGGTGATGGACAGGGATGCCTGGCGTGCTGCGATTCATGGGGTCACAAAGAGTCGGACACGACTGAGCGACTGAACTGAACTGAACTGATTGATCATCACCATCAAATACATACGAATTTTTAAAATTGATTTGCCTTAATGAAAATACTAGTAGAGTCACTGCTAGCATATACTGATTTGTCTGGGAGGGAGAGACTAAGAATAGAAATCCTAGGTATATTGGACTGGCCAAAATGTTTGTTTGGGTTTTTCCGTAACCCAAAGTATATTTTTGACCAACCCAATACCTCTAATAGGATGTTTGACTTAGCCAATCTGGGAGGCAATGGGTAATATGAACTTTAAAAAGTCCCTTCTAAAGTTTTGCAATTCTACCCCTGCACTCCAAACTGGAAGCATCCCCAGAGTTATTGCAGTCTCTATAAAGCTTCCTGATTCAAATAAATCAACAGACACTACTCTCTATACTGGTAATCACTACCTCCTTAAAGACACCCCTGCCAATTCCTCTCATTTTTGCCTGTGTTATAGAAAAGAATGTATCTTTCTGAAAACAAAGTAGGTAGAATTTGGATTTCTTTTTTAATTCAAATTGATCCTTTGTGCAAAGAGGCAGGAGAAAAATCTGAAAAGCTGTATTAGCCAGAAAATAAAATTCTGTTTTGTCTGTATTGTTGAAAATATTGTGTGTTGAATGGTCTGATCATGAATGACCCAAGTTTTCAGCTAACTCCTTAACTAGCACTCTGACAACATTTAAGGCTTTACATCAATACTGTCCTTCAGAATATATCTTAAGAATTGTGTCATCTCCACCAAAGATGAAATTTCTTGGGAGCACAAATTGTCTCATTAACACCTACATCCTTCAAAGCATTGGCATGTCTTAGTAGACTCTAGGAACCATTGGATGGATGAAGAGGTAGTGGTTTGGAAGCTTAAAAAAATGATTGTACAGATGGCAGGGTGGATGAATGCAATGAGTTATTTTTGTTACCTCAATCAATATACTCCTTTGGAAGGGCTTCAAGAGGAATCAGTATAATATTAAATTCTGTTGAAAGAGAGATGCAAGGTGCCAGGGATGATAATAGAACCTAGACAAAACACACACACACAAACATGCTAGCACTGAAAGTTTTGTTTAAAAATTTACATTCTGAAGTCAATTACCCTGATTCAATGTTTTTCTTATAATAGTTTTTAGTTTTATTTTTCATTTCTTTTATTTCAGTACCCTTAAAGAATGTTATGTCAATATTTGCTCCAAAGTCTGGAACTCAGTTACTCAAAGTACAGTCCACTGAACAGCAACATCCCATGTCCTGGGACCGTATTAGTGTGGACAGGGAACATTGCTGCCATCCTAGTCAACAAGAATCAATCCATTAGCCACTGCAGTGGCCCTCCCCACCATGGTGCATCTTGAATGGAATTCAGAATAGAGAAAAATAGGAAGCCTTATGCACTTTGGATACTGGCCCTAGATAGATAAGATGCATATCTAAGGGATAATTATTAACTTGAGATGACTGGTTTTGTGATTAGCTGTAATCTTTTGATGTTTGACCACACATGTTTTCTTTTTTCCCTGCAAAAAACTTCTATAAATACTGTCTCCTCCCTTACCTCTTCAAAACAGTTCTTCAGAGCTATCTGAGAGGCTGTCCTCCCAGGCTGAAGTCCTCAACAAAGTCACAAAATAAAACTGAACTCACAACTTTTAGGTTGTGTCTTTTTCTCCAGCTGACATTAGAAATACAGTCTTGGGCTCCCCCCTAGACCTACTAAGCCAAAATCTGCATCTTAATAAGCTCCCCAGATGATTCCCATACAAGATAAAGTCTTAGAAACACAGGAATAATGATGAATGGAAAAACAGGGCTTTTGGAATCACTTAGCCCAAGCAAAGTATGATAAACCCAAATATTGTCCTTCTGATGGAGAAGAATAAGATGGGGCAGAAGAGAGTTTGATATGTTAGAACATAAAATGTGAGCTTTGGGGGTGAAGAAAGGAGGCTGTGGGAAGGGGAATGGTGTGTATGTATACGAGGTAGAAGGAACAGTAGTACAGCTCATCTTCTGGAATAACAGGACCATAGGAAATGCAGGAGGCTACAGTCAGTGCATTGAAATATGATGCAAGGCCTCCCCTAGGTTCTACTGCACTAAAAGTAGATGGAAAATCCTGTGATGCTCAAGTTTCCCCAAAGCACCCTGACTTTTTCTGATATCACTGCTGAGCCCTTCAGCTCCAGGAAGAGGTAGCCAAGTTCATGGCCTGCTTGGGGGAGGGGAACAATAGAGAATGAACAGCCCCAGCCACAGCAGATTTTCTAATTTTGGCCAGAGGCCAAGTGTTACTGAACCAAATTTGGGTCCACTGGCCCACGTGCAATAAAGCCAATCTGGTAACTCTGACTTGCTGTGAAGTGTTTATTGTAAAGTGCCAGAGAAGGAGCCTGGGACGTCTAATACTCAAAAACCTAAACTCCTGATGAGTTTCAAGAAAGCATTTTTAAAGGCCAGGTAAGGAAGGGGAGTCACAGGGTATGTGATCAGCTTGAGCACAGTTCTCTGGTTGGTTGATGCTAAGGTAACAGGGCAGTGTCACAGGAGTTAACATGATCAGTCCTTGAGCTCCAGGAAGCCTGAGGGTTATGTGCTCATGGTTACCAAGTTGTTAACCACCATCTTCTTTGGTGGTGGTTTTAGCACCTTTAAAACAACTCAGGAAATATACACCAGATACTACTGGGTTGGCCAAAATGTTCATTTGGGTTTTTCCATATCATAAACTTGAATGAATATTGTGGCCAACCCAATATTATCTAGGTACTTCAGAGAGAAGCTAAAGCAAAGGATAGTGAGGAGTCTATCCAGGAAGGCCCAAAGGGGCTTGCTCCTTCTGCTGGTTACATAAGTAGCTGCAGTATACTGGGTGTTCCAGAGAACTAAGTCAAATGTAAGATGGGAGGTCAGAACCTAAGTGAGGATGTGTGGCTGGCATGACTGTCCTGAACTGACACAGACAGAAACTAAGGTAGGCAGGTGAATTGTCTCCACTCCCATTAACTGGTTAGATGATGCTTTCAAATCAATTCACTTTTTAACTCTAGTTTTTTAAGTTATTTTCTTTGTAATTGCCCTAGGGATTACAATATACATCTTACTACAATTCATTTCATGTTAATACTAACTTAATTCTGGTAAAATACAGCAACTTTGTTCCAGTATAGCTCCAGTTCCTTCTTTGTTCTTGGTGCTGTTATTGTCATTCTGTATATGTATACAGGTCAGTTTCAAGGGTGCCCCAGCTTTTATTTTCCACTAGTCACCTCCCAGGATTTTTCTTTTTGTATGTATTTTATTTATTTATTTTATAATTGGAGGAAAGTTGCTTTTCAATGTTGTTGAGTTCTGCCATACAACAACACGAATCATGTAATTATCTGTATATCCTCTGCCTCTTGAGCCTCCCTTCCCCTCCCCTCATCCCACCGCTCTGGGTCATCGTAGAGCACCAGGCTGGGCTTCTTGTGTGTGCACATCCTCTCAGTCGGCCAATGATATGTGAAGAGCTAGTCTAATTTCCAAGATCTCCCTGTTGAATTTTGGGCCACAACCTCAGGCAGGCAAGGCTTTTCCTATTTGTTTTCTAATGAGTTTTCTAATTTTACTGACAGTGCGCTTCACTCCAAATCAAGTCAGTCCCCTCTGGCGGCTAAGCTGCTGCTTTTCACAGGCAGCCCCGCCCTTGCACACTTCAGTGTGGATAGATCTGGGCCAGGGGTATGGAGCCCCAGGCAAGCAGGCTACAGACTCCCATTGTTCTTACCCAAAGTTTAGCAGCCTCTCATGAATAAATGTTTATCAATTTGTTATCTGCCTCTGTCAATTTTCAGAGCCCTGAAATGGTTGTTTCAGATCATTTTCTCCAGTTGTTTTAGAGGCATAGAATTTGGCACCTTCTTTATTCTGCGTTCCTAGAAATCCTGCCTCTTGTTCATTTTAATGAGCTTTCAGTTTCTCATTAATAAAATTGGATATCTTCCTTTCTAGTCCTGTTCTAGGGACCAGGAACCAAAGGTTTTAAGGAACTAAGGAGTATTAAAATATGGCATGGGAGGACTTGCCTAAGGTTCAAGGTATGAGCAACCTTGCCTGACTCTGGCTGAAGTATTGATAGTTTGGAAGGATCTGAGGCAGCCCAGAGACAAGACTGCAATTAGTACAAATTAAAAAGGATGCTCCTTCTTCAAACAAAAATTACTGTTAGTTTATTATTGCACAAATAAATACCATACCACCCAGGGAAAGTAGAAACCAGGCATGTAACTCTGTCATCAGTAAAGAAAGGCAAAGAGTAGGGAAAGAGAAAGGAGTGAATACATAAAAGGAAAGGCAGGATTCTATCAAACTTATCTTTCAGATTAGCCCATACATGTATATAACAAATTATTGTTCAGTTGAACAGTAGTGTCTGATTCTTTGCAACCCCATGGACTGCGGCACACCAGGCTTCCATGTCCTTCGCTATCTCCCAGAGTTTGCTCAGACTCATGTCCATTGAGTCCATGATGCTGTCCAACCATCTCATCCTCTGTCGTCCCCTTCTCCTCTTGCACTCAGTCTTTCCCAGCATCAGGGTCTTTTCCAAGGAGTCAGCTTTTCACATCAGGTGGCCATAGTATCAGAGCTTCAGCATCAGTCCTTCCAATGAATATTCAGGGTTGATTTCCTTTAGGATTGACTGGTTTGATCTCCTTGCTGTCCAAGGGACTCTCAAGAGTCTCCTCCAGCACCACAGTTTGAAAGCATCAATTCTTCAGCACTCAGCCTTCTTTATGGTCCAACTTTCACATCTGTATATTTGGAAAAACCATAGCTTTGTCTCTATGGACCTTTGTTGGTGAAGTAATGTCTCTGCTTTTAATACGCTGTCTAGGTCTGTCATAGCTTTCCTTTCAAGAAACAAGTGTCTTTTAACTTCATGGTTGCAGTCACCATCCACAGTGATTTTGGAGTGCAAAAAATTAAGTCTCTCACTGTTTCCATTGTTTCCCATCTATTTTCCATTAAGTAATGGGACCAGATACAATAATCTTCATTTTTTGAATGTTGAGTTTTAAGCCAGCTTTTTAACTGTCTTCTTTCATCAAGAAGTTCTTTAGTTCCTCTTCGCTTTCTGCCATAAGGGTGGTGTCATCTGCATATCTGAGGTTATTGATATTTCTCCTGGCAATCTTGATTCCAGCTTGAGCTTCAGCCAGCGTATGTATCTGTATATGTAAATATAAATATATATATGTATATGTATGTGCATGCATGCTCAGTCATGTCTGACTGTGACCCTATGGCCTGCCAGGCTCCTCTGTCCATGGAATTTTCCAGGCAAGAATACTGGAGTGGTTTCCCATTTCCTTCTCCAGGGGATATTCCCCACCCAAGGGCTGAACCAATCTCTGTGGCATCTCCTGCGTTGGCAGGCAGATTCTTTACCATTGCCCCACCTGGGAAGCCTGTAAGGTATAGTTCGGGCTGAGGCAGAAAAAGGAAAGACGATCTCAACAGAAGTGCTGCTGCTGCTGCTAAGTCGCTTCAGTCGTGTCTGACTCTGTGCGACCCCATAAACGGAAGCCCACCAGGCTCCCCCATCCCTGGGATTCTCAGTTACCTTTATTCAGGCAAGGAGGGGCGACAGTTGGCCTAACAACCAGGCTGAGCACGGAGAGGGATCAGGGAGGCTCCATATTTATACGGAGTTTTGTGGAAACGATAAGGGAAATGTTAATCAGGTGGGATGTTTGGGGTATTCTTTAGTTGAGATGGCATTTGTAGTTGGGCAGGGGGTAATAAGTCTCTTGGGCAGGTGTAGGGGGTGGAAGGTTTCCGGACAGAGGGTAATAAATCTTCTGGGCAGGTGTAGGGGGTAGAAGTTTTCTGGACAGGGGGGTGATAAGTCCCAGATAGATGCAACCGGCCTGGAGCATCAGGGCGGGACCTAAAATTTTGTTTTGTTTTCTCTGAAGTTAGATGATTCAGCAAGGGCCTTTGAGACCGTTGTTTTCTTTTCTAGGCCCAAAAGACTCCTTCAAAGCCACTCAAAGTAAAATTAAAGCCTCTTGCTTGGACATTGCTATAGTCTGAATGCTTGTGCCCCACAAAATTCACACATTGAATAGGAAGTCAGTCCTCTGGGTGATGATTAGGTCATAAGGATAGAGCTCTCATAAATGGGATTTGTGCCCTTATTTTAAAAAGCCCCACACGGGAATAGGACTTCCCTGATGGTCCGGAGGCTGTGACTCTGAGTTCCCAGTGCAGGGCACCCAGGTTCGATCCCCGTCTGGGGAACTGGATCCTACAGGCTGCAACTGAAATTTCTCGTGCCACAACTAAAGATTCCAGGTGCCACAACTATAGATCCCGCATGCCACAACTAAGACCCAGGGCAGCCAAATAAAATTTTTAAAAAATTAAAAGGCCCCACAGAGATCCTTCATCCCTTCCACCATGTGAGGGCACAGAAAAGTTGGCAGTCTGCAACCTGGAAGAGAACTTCTAGCAGGACCCAACCATGCTGGCACCCTGACCTTGGACTTCAATCCTCCAGAACTGTGATAAATATATTTGCGTTGTTTATAAGCTACCCGGTCTGTGGTATTTTGTTCTGTCAGCTCAAACAGACTACTACAGATACATACATTGGTTTCCCAGACCCTCCTAAAGGAAATTTGCAAGGGCCCCAGTAAGCAGAAGCTGTAATCGCATGCACACATAGGTGTGCTCGTATTTCTAGCTGTTCAGCCACATCTTGATACTGGAGGTTACACACCCTGGCAGTAGGCATGCTCCATGGCCTCAGGACGACTCCCCAGCCAGGGGGACTGTACTTAAATGGGGAGTCTCAGACGTGCCAGTGCATCTGAAAGCTGTGGGGGAGCAAGAGAAGCAACCTCAGGCGATACTCAAGGTGCATAGGAATAAGGCCTGTTGTGCGTGTGCAGGCATCCATAAGCGGGCATACAGGTCTCCAGGTGAATGTACATTCCTGGATGCCCGTGCAAGTCTGTTGTGTCAAGAGCTCTCCTCTGCTGCCTCAACATGCAGCCAGAAGTCCCAGACTCTCCACAACCTACCCCCATAGGAGATGGGGTTAAACTCTCACAGGAGTTAAGTCTATAAGGTCAACTGCAAGGAGATCCAACCAGTCTATCCTAAAGGAAATCAGTCCTGAATATTCATTGGAAGGACTGATGCTGAAGCTGAAACTCCAATACTTTGGTCACCTGATGCGAAGAATGGACTCATTGGAAAAGACCCTGATGCTGGGAAAGATTGAAGGCGGGAGGAGAAGGGGACAACAGAGGATGAGATGGTTGGATGGCATCACTGACTCGAGGGACATGAGTGTGAGTAAGCTCCGGGAGTTGATGATGGACGTGGAAGCCTGGTGTGCTGCAGTCCGTGGGGTCGCAAAGAGTTGAACATGACTGAGTGACTGAATTGAACTGAACTGATAAGCGAATGCTTTCCATCTTCTGCACAGTGCACAATATGAACGACAATACAAGGAAAAGCTGAATAACCAAATATTAAAGGTACAAGAAAAAGAGCAATATTTAAAAATCCAGGAAGCAGGACACCATGACTGGGATAAAAGGCTTCAACTATATTTAATTACTGCCTTGCTCTACTCAAGATACAAATTCCAGAGAGAAAGCATCTGATTGCCTTTTCTTGGGCCATATGTCCATATTTTGGCCAGGACAGAGTAAGCTGATTAACAGCCCTCCAGCACTGTGATCAAGCAAGAGGAATAGTTCCCCAGAACAAAATTAGGGTGCTGTTCTTAGAAAGGAGAACCCATGCTAAGTAAGTAAAACCAACAGATGGCTAACACTGAACAATTAATTAGGTATTCAATTTCTTTACTGTAGGACTTCTCAGAGCCTTTAATTAGAAAATTTTTGTTTTATGAACTTTAATAGGAAATATGTAACATTCTCAATTATTTTGCAAATAAAAAATTTTTAACAGAATATTTCTAGAGACTAAAGTAATTAAGATGGCCAAATAGGGAGACCTTGAACTCAGTTCTTCCCATGGGCACACCAAAATTAAAACTAGTTACAGAGCAAATACATATGAGGATGACCTGAAGATGAGCAGAAAAGATTTTCCACAAGAAAAGCTATAAAGAGGGGTGAGATGGGTGAGGTTTGGAGATACGGGCTCCTCAGGACCCACATCTCCAGGCTGGTGACCCACAAACAAGAGGGATATTATAACCACAGAAGTCTTCCCCAAAGACCAAAGGGCCAGAGTGCCACATTACGCTCCCTAGTCCAGGGATCCTGTGTTAGGAAGACAAGCAGCAAGAATGTCTAGCTTAGAAAACCAGCAGAGCTTGTGTTGAGAAGAGCCAGAGGGCTATAGAAAACAGGGAGTCAGCTCTTAAAGGGTACATGCAAATTTTCACAAGCTCTGAGTCCCAGCACAGAGCCAGTGCTTTGAAAGGTTCTTGGATAGAACCACTTGCTGATCTTAGCCACTTGGAGAGGCTAGAGGCAGATGGGATTCACCCTGAGGACAGAATGCAGGCAGCAGCTATTTGGGTGATATTGGTACTGGCAAGAGCCCTTTTGGAATCCTCCTCCTAGGCTATTAGAGCCAGTGACCTGTCCCACACACAAGCAGGCCCACAGTGGTTGCATGTCACCAGGCCTTGCAAACCACAAAGCCAAGGCAAAGCCTCAAAGCTCCTGGGCTGGGAGCCAGCCCCATCGACAGGCATGCCCACAGTAGTTGACTGGACCATAACACAAGGGTACCTACAACACTCATAGGGGATAGCTCTGGAATAACTCACTCTCATGCCCAGAGAGGGCTATATTGCTGGGCTCCATAAGATGTCCTCAGTATAAGGCCATTTCTCCAAGACTGGGAAACATAACCAACTTACCTGATACATAGAAATGAGCATAGAGAATTAAGCAAAATGAGGACACTGAAGAATATGTTCCAAATGAAGGAACAAGACAAAGCCTCAGAAAAAAGAACTAAATGAAACAGAGATAAGCAATCTACCCAGTAAAGAGTTTAAGGTAATGATCATAAAAATGCATACCAAATTCAGGAGAGGAATGGACAATAGTGAGAATTTCAACAGAGAAAATATTAAAAAGTAGCAAAGCTTAAGAATACAATAGCTGAAATGAAAAATGCTATTATAAAGGGACTCAATAGTAGATTAGATGACACAAGAGAAAAAGTAAGCACTTGAACACAGAGTAGTGGAAACCACTGAAGCTGAACAGAAAAATAAAAATGTCTGTCTCTAGGTGAGTGACCATACCATTGTGGTTATCCAGATCAGTAAGACCTTTTTTGTAGAGTTCTTCTGTGTATTCTTGCCACCTCTTCTTAATATCTTCTGCTTCTGTTAGGTCCTTACCATTTTTGTCCTTAATTGTGCCATCTTTGCATGAAATGTTCCCTTGGTATCTCTTATTTTCTTGAAGAGATCTCTAGTCTTTCCCATTCTATTCAGTTCAGTTCAGTAACTCAGTCATGTCCAACTCTTTGTGACCCCATGGAATGCAGCATGCCAGGCTTCCCTGTCCATCACCAACTCCCGGAGCTTACTCAAACTTATGTCCATCAAGTCAGTGATGCCATCCAGCCATCTCATCTCTGTTGTTCCCTTCTCCTCCTGCCTTCAATCTTTCCCAGCATCCGGGTCTTTTCCAATGAGTCAGTTCTTCTCATCAGGTGGTCAAAGTATTCAAGTTTCAGGTTCAGCATCAGTCCTTCCAATGAGTATTCAGGACTGATTTCCTTTAGGATCAACCCATTCTTTGGGGAAAACCCATTGTTTTCCTCTAATTGTTTGCATTGTTCACTTAAGAAGGCTTTCTTGTCTCTCCTTGCTATTCTTTGAAACTCTGTATTCAATTGGGTATATCTTTCCCTTTCTCCTTGGCTTTTTAATTCTCTTCTTTTCTGTGCTATTTGTAAGGCATCCTCTGAAAACCACTTTGCTTCTTGCATTTCTTTTTCTTGAGGATGGTTTCGGTCACCACCTCCTGTACAGTGTTATGAACCTCCATTCATAGTTCTTCAGGCACTCTGTCTATCAGATCTATCCCTTTAATCTGTCACTTTAACTGTATAATCATAAGGGATTTGATTTAGGTCATACCTGAATAGCCTAGTGTTTTTCCCTACTTTCTTCATTTTAAGTCTGAATTTTGCAATAAGGAGCTCATGATCTGAGCCACAGTCAGCTCCCAGTCTTATTTTTGCTGACTGTGTAGAGCTTCTCCATTTTTGTCTGCAAAGAATATAATCAATCTGATTTCTGTATTGACCATCTGGTGATGTCTGTGTGTAGAACTGTCTCTTCTGTTGTTGGAAGAGAGTGTTTGGTATGACCAGTGCATTCTCTTGGTAAAACTCTCTTAGCCTTTGCCTTGCTTCATTTTGTACTGTAAGGCCAAACTGGCCTGTTAACTCCAGGTTTATCCTGACTTTCTACCTAACAAGATTATCATTCAGTTTTAAAGGATAAAGTGTTACAGATAAGCAAAAGCTAAAGAGGTCATCACTACCAAACTGGCATTTCTAAAAATTTTAAATATACTTCTGTAACCAGGAAAGAAAAGGCCACAACTAGAAATAAGAAAATTATGAAAGGAAAAATTCTAGGTAAAGGCAAAGGGAAACATACAGTAAAGGTAATAAATCACTACATATAAAGCTAGGAAAAATATTAAGCAAGACAAGTAGTAAAATCATCTATGTCTACAAATAAGTAGTTAAGGGATACACAAAATAAAAAGATATAAAATATAATGTGAAAAATAAAATGTAGATGAAGAAAGTAAAAAATATAGCAAAGTCTGAATTGCTATTAGAATGAGTTCTAATATAAGAATAATCAACTTAAAATACATAGATATAGATAGATATTGACATAGATATAGATGTACATCATTATATATGGAATCTCATGGATATATAGGAAACTCATGGAATCCACAAACCAAAAACCCATAAAAAATACACAAAAATAAAGAGAAAGGAATCCAAACATAATACTAAAGACAGACATCAAATTACAAGGGAAGAGAGCATGAGAAGAAAGGAGCAGAGAACTACTAAAATAACCAGAAAACAGCTAACAAAATGATAAGCACCTATCTATTAATAATTACTGTAAATGTAAATGAACTAAACAGAAGACATAGGATGACCAAATGGATTTAAAAAAAAAATAAGACTCATATACATCTGCCTACAAAATCTTCAATTTACTTGTAAAGACACACAGACTGAAAATGTGGGGATTTTTAAAAGTTTTTCCACACAAATATAAACAAACAGAAAATCTGGGTAGCAATACTTATATCAGACAAAATAGACTTTAAAACAAAGAGTTTAACAGGAGACAAGAGCATTATATAACGATAAAGGACTCAATCCAACAAGAAGGTGAAACACTTGATATGTGTATGTATACAACATACCACCTAAATACATAAGTCAAATATTACAAACATAAAAGGAGAACTTGACAGTAATACAATAACAGTAGGGGGCTTTAGCATCCATGGATAAATCATCCAGGCAAAAAATCAGTAAGGAAACACTGGCCTTAGATGACACGTTAGACCAAATGAACTTAACTAACTATCTCAGGAACACCTTTAGAGGAATTAGACCACCCCACCTTTTTGTTCAATATGTATTGTTGCCCCTAAGAGTAAGAAATTGCCTGTCTTATTTACCATTGAATCTCCTATGCCTAGAATAGACCTGGCACAAAGAAGACACTCAATAAATGGAGACACTGAAGGAATATGTTTATATTATCTGTATATTTCATCTTGGAAAGTCTGAATTGCATGAGGCATTACAAGAGCCATGCTCATCAAAGGAAAATTTAATTAGGTTAATTATATTGTGTTCAATAAGATCTGAGCAAACTTCATCCTCTACAGAGCCCCATAGTCATAGTGCTAAAGAGAAAATCTTACATGTCCCTCCTACACCTTAAACTCTCTAATACTTACCTCAGGCCTACAAGCATAAACTCTGGAATATATTATACACAGCTTTCCCATGCCCCTTCTGACCACATGTCCTGCAATTCCCCAACCCCATCTATGTTCCAGAAAAATGACTTGAATCTCTAAATATGGAGCCTGTTTTCCTCTTCTCTAACTTTGCCAACACTGTTCCTATGTCTGAAATGCTTTTTGCACCTCTTCTTAACCACTCACAAACTTCATCTTCAAAATCCAGCTTAACTATTAACTCTCCTTCGAAGTTTTCCCTCATCTTACCTGGTTCTCCAGATAATCTTTCCTCTGAATTTTGCACGTTTATGAATTGCTGCATTCGTTACACGCTGTTCTTTTTTTTTCTTTTTTAAAATAATTGTGTTAGTTTCAGGTGTACAATAAAATGATTCAGTTATACATATATGTGCTGTTGCTGCTGCTACTTCAGTCGTGTCCAACTCTGTGCAACCCCATAGATGGCAGCCCACCAGACTTCTCCATCCCTGGGATTCTCCAGGCAAGAATACCAGAGTGGGTTGCCATTTTCTTCTCCGATATACATATACATACATTTATTCTATTTCAGAGTCTTTCCCCCACACTGATTATTACAGAATATTGAGTAGAGTTCCTTGGGCTATACAAAAGTTCCTTTTTAATTATCTGTTTTATATATAGCATTGTGTATATGTTAATCCCAAACTCCTAATTTACCCCCTCCCACCTTTCCCCTTTGGTACCTATAAATTTGTTTTCTGTGAGTCTGTTTCTGTTTTGTAAATAAATTCATTTGTATCATTTTCTTAGATTCCACATATAAGAGATATCATCTGACATTTTTCTTTCTCTGTCTCATTTCACTTAGTATGATAACCTCTAGGTCCATTCGTGTTGCTGCAAAAGGCAGTATTTCATTCTTTTTAAGGATGAGCAATATTCCATCGTGTGTGTCCCACACTATTACTGTGTTGTGTCCCTTTCTCCTTTTATGCCTGTATTTGCCTTATATGTTGAGGCACTCCTATGTTTGGTGCATTTGTATTTAGAATGGTTATATCTTCTTGGGTTGCTCCCTTGATCATTACGTAGTGTACTTCTTTGTCTCTTATAACCATCTTTATTTTAAAGTCTTTTATTTTGTCTGACATGAGTATTGCTACTCTAGCTTTCTTTTGATTTCCATTTGGATAAAATACCTTTTTCCATCCCCTCACTTTTAATCTGCATGTATCTCTAGATCTGAAGTGGGTTTCTTGTAGACAGCATATATGCCGCTGCTGCTGCTAAGTCACTTCAGTCGTGTCCGACTCTGTGCGACCCCATAGACGGCAGCCCATCAGGCTCCACCATCCCTGGGATTCTCCAGGCAAGAACACTGGAGTGGGTTGCCATTTCCTTCTCCAATGCATAAAGTGAAAAGTGAAAGTGAAGTCGCTCAGTCGTGTCCGACTCTTAGGGACCCCATGGACTGCAGCCTACCAGGCTCCTCCGTCCATAGGATTTTCCAGGCAAGAGTACTGGAGTGGGGTGCCATTGCCTTCTCCGAGACAGCATATGTACAAGTCTTATTTTTGTGTTCATTCAGCCAGTCTGTGTTTTTTGGTTGGAGCATTTAATCTGTTTACATTTAAAGTAATTATCAATATGTGTATTCTTGTTGTCATTTTGTTAATTGTTTTGGATTTGTTTTCATAGGTATTTTTTTCCCTTCTTCTTTGTTCTCTTCTCTTGTGATTTGATGACTATTTTAGTATTGTGTTTGGCTTCCTTTTTCTTTTTTCTGTGTATATCTAGCGTAGAATGTGTTTTGCAGTTACAGTGAAGTTTTGATATAGCAGTCTATATATAAACAAGATTGTTTTAAGTTGCTGGTCTCTTAATTTCAAATGCATTTCCAGTCACCTGCATTTGTACTCTCCTCTTCTCATGATTGCTGGTTTTGATATCACATTTGTGTGTTGGTGGTTTCCTACCTTTACTATATGTTTGCCTTTGCCAGTGAGCTTTCCCATTTGTAATTTTATTTCTAGTTGTGGCCTTTTCTTTTCCACCTAGAGAAGTTCCTTTAACATTTGTTCTAAAGCTTATTTGATGGTGCTGAATTCTCTTAGCTTTTGTTTGCCTGTAAAGCTTTTTATTCCTCTGTTGAATCTGGATGAGAGCCTTGCTAAGTAGAGTATTCTTTATTGTAGCTTTCCAGTTTTCCCCTTACATCACTTTAAATATATTGTGCCATTCCATTCTGGCCTGCAGAGCTTCTGCTGAAAAGTCAACTGATGACCTTATAGGGATTCCTTAATGTGTTTTTTGTTGCTTTTCTCTTGTTGCTTTTATTATTTTCTCTTTGTCTTTAATTTTTGTTAGTTTGATTATGTGTCTTGGGGTGGTTTTAGGGGGTTATTTATTTATTTGTTTTTGCTGTGCTGGGTGTTCATCGCTGCATGAAAAACTTCTTTAGTTACAGTGAGCAAAAGCCACTCTTTAGTTATAATGCATCGGCTTCTAATTGTGGAGCACAGGCTCCAGGGTGTGTGAGCTTAGTAGCTGTAACACACAGGCTTAGCTGCTCCATGGTATATGGGATCTTCCCAGACCGGGGATCGAACTGGTGTCTCCTGCATTGCAAGGTGGATTCTTAACAACTGTACCACAAGGAAAGGCCTATTCCTCCTTGGTTTTATCCTGTGTAGGACTCTTTGCACTTCCTGGACTTGGGTGACTTTTCTTTTTCCATGTGAGGGAAGTTTCCAACTATTATCCTTCAACTATTTTCTCAGGCCCTTTCTCTGTCTCTTCTCCTTCTGGGACCCCTATAATGTGAATTTTGGTGTGTTTAATGTTCCTGAGGTCTCAAACTGTCCTTGTTTCTTTTCATTCTTTTTCTTTATTCTGTTTCATGGCAGTGATTTCTGCTATTCTGTCTTCCAGCTCAATTATTCATTTTTCTGCCTCATTTATTCTGCTATTTACTCCTTCAAGTATATTTTTCATTCCAGTTATTGTATTGTTCAACTCTGTTTGTTTGTTCTTTATATCCTCTGGCTCTTTGTTAAACATTTTTTGTGTCTTCTTGGTCTGTGCCTCTGTTCTTTTTCTGAGATCCTGGATTATCTTTATTATCATTACTTTGAACTCTTTTTCAGGTAGGTCCCCTGTCTCCACTTCACTTAGTTGTTCTTCTGGGGTTTTATCTTATTCCTTCATCTGCAACATATTCCTCTGCTGTCTCAGTTTGTCTAACTTGCTGTTGTGGTCTCCATTCTGCAGGCTGTAGGACTGTAGTTCCTCTTCTTCTGGTATCTTCACTCTAGTGGGTGAGGCTGATCTAGAGGCTTGTGCAGGCTTCCTGGTTAGAGGAACTGGTGCCTGCCCTCTGATGTGTGGAGCTGGGTCTTGTCCCTCTGGTGGACAGAGTTATGTCAAAGGGTGTGTTTAGAGGTGGCTGTGGCCTCTGGAAAATTAGGCAGCCTGCCTGCTGATTGGTGGGGCTGTGTTGCTGCCCTGTTGGTTGGTTGTCCTAAGGCATCCCGGCACTGGAGCCTACAAACTGTTGGGTGGGGCCAGGTCTTAGTGTCAGAATGGCAGCCTCCTGGAGAGTTCATGCCACTGAGTACTCTTCAGTACCTCCACCACCAGTGTCCGTGTTCCCACAGTGAGTCACAGTCATTCCCTGCCTCCCCAGGAGACCTTTCAAGACCAGCAAGTAGGTCTGGCCCAGGCTCCTGTGAAGTCACTGCTTTTTCCCTGGGAGCTGGTTTCATGGGATCTGTGTGTGCCCTCCAAGCATGGAGTTTTGATTTCCCCTAATCTTGTGGAGTTCCTGCAGTCAGGCCCCACTCAACTTCAAAGCCAAATGTTTTGGGGGTTCTTCCTCCTGATTACAGACCCCCCGTCTATGGAGCTCAGAACTTTCATTTTTGTGGGAGAAACTCTATCATAAAATTATTTTCCAGTTTGCAGCCTGGTCATTTGGTGGGCGTGAGATTCGAGTATATTGTGAGTGTGCCCTCCAACCATCTTGTTGTGGCTTCATCTTTTTCTTTGAATGCACCATATCTTTTCTGGTAGCGTCCAGTCTTTTTTGCTGATGATTATTCTGTAGTTAGTTGTGATTTCCATGTTTTCATGTGAGACGGTGAGCTCAAGTCCCACTCTGCCTCTTGTCTCCAATGTCTCTTCACACATAAGTACTTATAAACCTGTTTGTCTTCCCTTCTAGGAGATGAGCCTCTTGAGAATAAAGTTCATGCTTGTTCACCTGAATACTTGTGCTGTTTAGCACCTAGTTTCATCTAACCAGGATAAGAAAAATTCCTCCAGGAGTTTCAAACAGAAGAACTGTATTGCCAGGAAGTGAATATATAGGTGATAGAGAAAGCTGAGAAGCCAACCAAGGACAGTGAGCATCTTAGTTTGGCTTTCTAAGAAGCAGACTCTGAGACAAAATTCAAATGTAGCCAATTTATCTGAAAATGCAAGGACTATAGGTAGGTGAGAGGGAAGTGCAGGAAGGAAAGGCAAAGACAGCTTGCCCACAAAGGCATCTATTTAGACTAGATGCTCCACAAAATAGCACAAAGTAGACCAAGGGGTAAGGGAGCTGGGATATTTATACTAGTCAGTCATTGATTAAGGGCTGTCCCCTAAGGGAATGTTAATTCTTAAGCACTTATAGCCTGCTATACACACAAAGTGGGTTTCAACAGATTTGGTAAGTCCTCCAATGAAGATACAGGCAAGAGATTACCTTTGGAAATTAGGCCGGTGAACTAAATGGTAAGTGATTTCTTGAAGATGCAGATGGAGCACTGATAGCATCAGCTATAGCGAGGCAACTCAGAAGTTAACAAAATCAATAACTGCCACTACCCCTGACCTTGACATCCAGAGTCTGGGGCTGGGTTTACTGGGTCCCAGAAGCCAGGAATACATGTAGAAGCTGGGATGCTTATTGTACACTTGTTCTTGTTTGGCAGACACTAGACTCATAGAAGGCATTTAGTCACTCCCAATGACTACAGATAGTGACTGCAGCCATGAAATTAAAAGATGCTCGCTCCTTGGAAGAAAGCTATGACAAATCTAGACAGCATATTAAAAAGACATTACTTTGCCAACAAAAGTCCGTCTAGTCAAAACTATGTTTTTCCCAGTAGTCATGTATGGATATGAGAGTTGGACCATAAAGAAAGCTGAGCACCAAAGAATTGATGCTTTTGAACTGTGGTGTTGGAGAAGACTCTTGAGAGTCCCTTGGACTGCAAGGAGATCCAACAAGTCCATCCTAAAGGAAATCAGTCCTGAATATTCACTGGAAGGACTGATGCTGAAGCTGAAACTCCCAATACTTTGGTCACCTGATGCAAAGAACTGACTCATTGGAAAAGACCCTGATGCTGGGAAAGATTGAAGGTCGGAGGAGAAGGGGACGACAGAGGATGAGATGGTTGGATGGCATCACCGACTCGGTGGGCATGAGTTTGAGCAAGCTCTGGGAGCTGGTGATAGACAGGTAAGCCTGGGGTGCTGCAGTCCATGGGGTTGTGAAGAGCTGGACACGACTGAGCAACTGAACTGACTAACTGAATGATATTTAGACACTCCCTGGTGGCTTAGATGGTAATAAATCTGCCTGCAATGCAGGAGACCAGAGTATGATTCCTAGGTTGGGAAGATCCCCTGGAGAAGGGAATGGCTATCCACTCTAGTATTCTTGCCTGGAGATTTCTATGGACAGAGGAGCCTGGTGGGCTATAGTCCATGGGGTCCTAAAGAGTCAGACAGGACTGAGCGACTAACACTTTAACGTAAGGACTCCACAGGAGGCAAACAGAGGCTTCTTCCTTTCTGCTGTCCTACAGTCTCCCACCAGTGGCCCGTCTTCCTCCCATTGGTCAAAACCAGCTGGAAGCCACTCGATATGAATTTGGGAAACCAGCCTGCTCTCCAGGATGCAGAGCAGAGAAGAGCAAATCACAGTAACAGAAAATAGGCCCAGGACTGGCAAACTACTATGACATTATGACTTAGGGGGGGCTATATTCTCCCACAAATTACCTGCATCAGAATTACCTGAGTAGTTTGTTTAAAGTGCAGATTCCTGGGCCCTGTCTTGACCTAATGAATCTGAACCTCACTAAAAAAGTTGGGGTCCCAGGGGTCTATTTTTAACAAGTCCTTTAGGAGATTCCTATACATAACTAAATTTGGGAACTACTGTAGAAGTGAGTCAACACAATATTTTGGAGATTTAAAAAAATTAGTTGAATAGAAAAGGTAACAGTGAAAATTCTACTTCTTGCCAATTCAAAAAATTAGTTAACAAAACTGATCCTTTCCTGTTAATCTAAGTTTAATGGCTTAACAATAAGTCTTTGATTTTCATTTTACAAAAAAGTACTCAAAGTCACAGGATGTTAGAAAATATATCCATAAAATCCGAGGTAGCACCAGGGAGCAGGATTCAAACTGTATATACTTTTGTTGGCACATTTATCATACTATATTACTACTATTATTATCTTTGTGTTATTGTTGTTGTTTATCATGGCTTCCTACCCTCTATTAGACTCTGAGTTCAAGGATTGTGTCTTACTACTTTCTGCACAGGCAGCACGAAACATGGCCAGTTACATAGCAGGGGTCTGAAAAATGCCTGTAGGGTTATGCTCGGAATATAAGGCTTCCCCTTAGCCAGTAACATCTTTGAACCTGGCTCTTTCAGATACATGTCAACTCAAGAATGTAGCCAAAGGATTTATTTTTTTAATTTCCAAAATCCTTTTAGGTTTTCCATAAAATTGGCCTTTATAACTTTTTCTCTTGGTTTTGAGCATTTATGTGGGAAATTTGTTCAATGATGCTTTGCACATGATATATTGTGTTTATTTTGGAATAATTAAGCAATTGTTATCATAGAAATTGCATTACTCTGTTTTATTAAGAAAAAGCTCCACTTTCCTAAGACAGTAATATAATCAGAAAAAAAAATATTCCAAGGCAAGAATCAGACAAAATATGCATTCAAAAGCACAAATCCAAAATAAGAAAAAGATTAACTGTGTTCCAAAATGAGATGAACAAAAACAGTTTATCAGTTGTACTGTTTCAAGGGAGTGGACAAGAGGATGAAAACTGCATTGAAAGAATTTTCATTACCATAAACTCATACAGGGACATTTATTTACATGGAAATAAAATAGAAACACAATGCTGCATGTAAAATAGGAAGCCTGTAAGCCTCAAACTAGGTCCATTTAGGAGACAGTTCCCAGAAATTAGTATGAGGACACACAGAAATCAGTCAGACATGGTTTGAAATCTAGGACCCAGCATAAAATACCTACATGATCTTGATCTGTACCTTTATCTTTCCAAAAATAGAAACCGTAGCACCTACTTATAGGGCCAGTTAACCAGTGAGTGGTCTATTAATTGCTGTTTTGGTATCTATAAAGTGTGAGACTAAATACAAATACAAATTTCCCCTTTAGACTTGGCTTCTGGCCATCTCAAGTACCTAATGAAATGATCTAACAAGGAAAAGGGAACGTCAGAGATACATGACAGTGAAGGGATATGGGTCTGGGTCCCATCACAGAGAGACATCGACTAAAGCGTAGAAGGGACACAGGAAGGAAAGTTATTCCCAGATCAAGTTATTCCCTGGTCAAGGAAGCTAGGGGGCTCAAATTTGTGTATCAGTCTATAGTGGGCAGTACAGATAGTGATGACAAGCAGGGATTTTTCAGTCACCCTGAATCCTAATCCTTATTCTATCCCCCACTAACTAGCTGTGTGAACTAAAAAAAGTTGTATATTTTCTCTGAGCTTCAGCTTCATCATTAAAAAAAAAAAAAAAACAGCGTGATTCATTGGACAGCTGTCAGACTTGTGTGATCATCTATGTAATGTGTTTATCACAGTGCCTGGCACATAATAAATGTTCAAAAAATGCTAGCTAGTAGAAAGAGATGTAGTAGAGTCTGTTTCCAGCCTTTGGTTCATGAATAGAATGCCTGCTCCAACATGAATGAGAACTGAAATGGAAAAATTACAGTCACACTTCTACGTAGACCTTGGTATCAAGGCAGACACCCAGCAAAGCAAGGCAAAAGCCTAGATATAGAACAAGGTACACAGGGGAGATCAGGTCATAATAACAGGGTGGAAATGCAGTAACTAAAACTGGGACAGATAATCAGCTTTGAAGTAGCAGCAAGTGAGACACAGTGGAGTTGGACCAAACCTACTCACAAAGATCAAGCTGTCAGCTGGTGATAGAGAAGATGTCTAGGAAAGGCAGACAGGCAACTCATAAACATAGCGAACCTGAAGTCAGTAACTCCTTATCTATCTAGAGATCATTTATTCAGTAGTCTCTTTGGCTCCATAAGTAAGCAAACAAGGTTTTTGAGCATATCACAATTGTGATATTATTTATCACAATAAATCCCACGGGAGAAATACTTATCTTTCACTCATAGGCAACTTTTCATCTCCTCATTCAGACCGTGTTTACTCTCTTTTAAACTTTTTAAATTGAAGTAGAGTTGATTTACAATGTTGTGTTAGTTTCTGGTGTACAGCAAAGTGATTTATTACAGACCCTGTTTGCTCTTAATCTTATGTGCAATTTTAATGAACATTTGTATTTGGTTTCTTAGCCCATGACAGATTTTAGGAGAAAGGGAAAACTTCTTTGGTGGGAATCCTGTCCCAAAAAAAGTACTATAAAATTACATAAAATATAAATAGTATTGATTTTTAAATGTGTTTTATAGTTTATTTATAGTTTAAAAACTTTATAAATTTGTCCCACAGCGTATTTGGCTAAATATTATTTTGCTCCTTTGTTTAATTTTCTAGTATTAGGATTAGTCCTATAAAGAAAAGCCATCTTGATTATTTCATACCCAGACAAATTTCCCCAGATGCCTGGTAAACCAAGAAAGCGTGGTAGATAATTTTGGGTCCCCTCATCAAAACAAAAAAAACCCCACTGGATCAAGCCAAAAAATCAGAAGTCACTTTCTTTGCCTCATTCTAGAAATCTAATCCATCAGCAAGTCTTATCAGTTATACGTTCAAGATGTGTTCTGGATTTGCTCACACATCTCTCTTTACCTCCATCTTCATCACCCTTGTCCAAGCCACCATAGTCTTGCCTGGACATAGCAATGGCTCCTAACTGTCTTCCACAATAACTCAGTCATCTAAGTGAGCTTTTAAAGACAAATGTTAATATACGCCAATTCTCTGACTTAAACCTCAAGTGGCTTTATATCACAATAAGAGAAAAATCAAAGCTCAGTGTCCTGTGCCTGAGACCTAAGATATGATTAGTCTTTCCTCGCCGGCTCACCCACCACCCTCCAGTTACACTCTCCTTCTCTCTGTTCCTGAACACTCCAAGATCACATCCATCTGAGACCCCTTGCGCTTGCCCTTCTCTCTTTCTGGAATACTCATGCCCCAGACATCTTCACAGACATCAGCCCAAATGTCATCTTCTTCCAGAAGTCCTCTCTGATTACTTAGTCCAAAGTAGCCACCAATCATTCTATTACTTACCCCTGTCTGAATATTTTGCCTTGCATTTAACACAGTGAGATATTTCTTGTTTATTTCACAGAGTATGCTCTGTCTCTCCACTCTGGGAGATGCACTTTTCTCTCTTAGTCACTCTGTGTCCCCAGTACCTAGAACAGTGCCAGGTACCTAACAAATGCACTGTAAATATTCATGATATGAATATAAATGAATATATCTGCCCCCAAAAATTTTTATAGAAAGGACATCAACTATATATCTTAGAACATCATTACTGGATACATACAAGTGACTTGCAACCCCCTTACTACTAATCAGGTCCGGCTAATAGCTGAGAACCTCGACTATGCCTGATAACAAGAGCATGAAAATGTCCTTGTAGGGCAGTGTGATGAAGAATGTTTTTGGGAGTGATGAATCTGGAGAGCACATGCAGGACAGATCAGAGGGTAAAAGACAAAGGGGCCAGTTAGATGCCTATTTGTTTAGGTGTGGAGTGCTGGAGCCTGAATCAGTGGCTGTGAAAGGAATAGATACAAGGACTATGGTGATGGAAGAACTAACAGGGTTGGAGGCTGATTAATTTGTGGAGAGAGTTACAAGGGTGGACCTCTGGGAGTTCAAAATCTTGGCAACAATCTTCTCCCACTTATATGAAGTCTGCTCTATGTAAGTGACAAGCGCTTGATTTAATAGAGAAATATAGACTCATAAATTGATGTAGCAGAATGTTCCCTTATAATTTGATTTTCCTTACATGATAGTCATGAATATCATGCATTCCTTTAAAAGACTGGAAAGACTTATTTGATATCAATAACACATCAATCAAAAATGTTACAGTAATCATAGCTATGTACTTACTATATGAATACAATCATTTTGAATGAACTCAATCAAAAACAACAGTTGAATCTTTTTAGTCTTTTTAACACTTGGATGAGTTGGCTAATTTTTTTACTTTACCTCTACTTGGTATGGTCTATTATTTTTCTATTGCAGCTGTAACAAATTATCACAAACCTAGAAGCTTAAACACAGTTCTGTAAGTCAGAAGTCCCATACAGTCTCTCTGGGCTAAAACCACTGTCTAGGCAAGCTTACTTTCCTTTCTGTGAGCTCTGTAAGAGAGAGACCTCCCCTTTCTATAGGGGAGAATACATTTCCTCGCCTTCTCCAATTCCAAGAGGCTGCCCACATTCCACGACTTCTGGCCCCTTCCTCCATCTTTGAAGCCAGCAGTTCTATGCCTCTCTAACCCTATTTCCACAATTGATTCTCTCTCTCTGATCACAGTTGGAAAAGGTTCTCCACTTCTAAGGACACTTGTAGTTAGACTGGACCCACCCAGAGCATCCAGCATAATTCCCCATCTCGAAGTCCTTAACTTAATCACATATGCAAAGAGTCTTTTGCCACGTACAGTAACATTCACAGGTTCTGGTGGTTAGAGTACGGAGATCTTTGGAGGCCCATTGTTCTGACTTCCACATGAATTATTATCTATTAGAAGTAATGTCTTAAAGTGGTGCCTATTCTCTGTTTTGAAGCTGGATTCTCCTAGTGGCTACTCAGTCACAGGAGGAAGAGAAAAATCATAAACTTGACTGAAACAATTTTATTTTCAACTTTTTAGAAATGTGCTTTATTTCATTTATGCCTATCCCCAGCTTGTTCTAAGGGCTTTAAGGACTCTTATGGGTCCTTAAGAATGTGATGAAGATGATGTGTCCGATACTTTTAGAATGACGGCCTCCTCTATTTTTCTCTTCATAAAAGCCATCTGCAAGGGTAGAACCTAGCAGTTCACAGTACAGGCTCTGGAGCCAGACTGGAGCAGGGGCTGGACCCATGCCCAGCACTGTCAAATTCCCTAATTCTGTGACTTAGCCTTATCCATAAAATGAGAGTTATTCCTTAACCAGTATTTATTGAGCTCTTACTATATGCCATCACAATTCTAGGCACTGGGGATTCAGCCAGAATACACATGTACATTGCCAGTGGTTATTAAGAAATTCAGACACTCTCAGCCCCAACTTCATATCTGCCTCAGTCTCTACCCCAGGACCCTCTGGACTTCCCACAATCTAGCAACTAAAAGGATGAAGCATGGCAGAGTGGGGTCCTTGCAGAAGCCTGCCCCAGTGCTCCTGCCTGCATCTGTCCTTGTGTGGGTGAAATCATTAATAGTGCTTTAATATGACCTCTGGATTCAACAGTGAAAAAGAAACAGACAAAAATGCCTTTATGATCCTGACAGAGGAGACAGACAATAAGTAAGGCACATAAGTGTGTGAAAGGATGGATGGATGGGTAGGTGGATGGATGGATGGACAGCTGAATGGATAGATAGATTGAGAGAGACAGATCTTGCAGGGTAATAAGTGTTATGGAGAGAAACGTAGCAGGCAAGGAGGAGAATGTCCACTTGAAAATGTGACAAGAGAAGTCTCACTGAGAAGGAGATATTGGAGAAAGGACCCGAGGAATGTCAGGGAACAGGGCGTGCGGGCACATGGGAAGGAAGAGAGAGCAAAAAGACGACTTTCAGGGAAGAGCATATCTTGCCTGGCCTAGGCACCATGAGGAGCATAAATGAGCCTGGAGTGAAGGGAGATGAGGAAACATAATGCTAGGGCCTGCCTCAGAGGATAGTTGTGAGGATTCTATGAATTACATTTAATTACTTAACTGAATGACCCTAATCCTAACCCTTAAAGCAAGGGCTGGCATATGGTTTTAAATTATTTATATATATACACCTATTATTTTTACCATTATTTTAGAAGTATGTCTCACTGAATAAAGTTAAAATGTTTTCCCCCCAGAGCTATAATTTCATTCCCCCAAACACCCTCTTAGGATGTTTCAGTACCTCAGGGGTTCCACTGGGATGGACACTGCATGTCCTCACTCCTGCATGAGCCCATATCTCTGGAGATGTCCAGATTTGGGGTGACAGGGATCCTTTCACACCCAGGACCTACAACATCAGATCTTGAATGCTCTTCCTCCAAGGAGTGATTTCATTATAATTTAGAAATTCAGAGTTTGAGTGAGACTACCCTCCATATATTGCCTTGGAGATTCAAGGTAAAGCTACCACTTTATCTTCTACCACTCTCCTTTGCAGTTCTTGTCTTTTCTTCTTTCCTAAATATCCTGCCCACCACTCTGTGCTTACCCAGGGGTTTTAGAGCTTTCCCTAGAGCTTTTTCTTGGAGAAGGCAATGGCACCCCACTCCAGTGCTCTTGCCTGGAAAATCCCATGGATGGAGAAGCCTGGTAGACTGCAGTCCATGGGGTCGAGAAGAGTTGGACACAACTGAGCGACTTCACTTTCACTTTTGACTTTCATGAATTGGAGAAGGAAATGGCAACCCACTCCAGTATTCTTGCCTGGAGAATCCCAGGGATGGGAGAGCCTGTTGGGCTGCCATCTATGGGGTTGCACAGAGTCGGACACAGCTGAAGTGACTTAGCAGCAGCAGCTGGAGCTTTTTCTAGGCTGTGCTCAGCACAGTCCCCTAGAATCCTCCCAGTCATCAGTGCTTTTTCCATGATAAGAGTGATGGCCCTTATTTCAGTCACTAAACAGCTCCATTTCTAGGGGAAGGTATTCAATCTGTGATGATATGGGGTGTCCAGAGCATTGTAACATCTCCACTGAATCCCCCAACACACACACAAACACACATACACTGCTAGTATGTCCTGTCTCACAAGTTCAGAGCAAAAATATGGTCATATCACCTTTCTTTTGTACTTGAATACTCAAACACCCTCACGCCCTATTAGCAAGAAGTGATATCTTGGGACATCCTCAAGTCTAACTAGTCCAGTGATCTCCTAAGAGCTTACACAATGCACCAGCGTTCAGACCTGCCCCTCCACACCAAGATGGATGAGCCTAGAGCTGCCAAGTCTTCTACTCACTGTCACCATGGAGACTGGTTCTGCCCAATCCTTCCCATACTTGTCCCCTTATTTTTACTCTGAAATTACAGGTCTTTCCAATGACACCCTTGTTCTCAGGAATTCTTCCCTATATCCTTTTCACTGTGCTAGCAGAGCTGACCCAGAAGAGCTATTTTTATGAGCGATTCACTGTGTAAGACCTAGCCCTGTGTCACAAACTTTAAGATCTTGGTCCCAGATCCTCAGCCTAGATGTCTCCTATCCATAATGTTGACTTTATTTTAGGAATCTCATAACCCTTCACTGTCCTGGGCTTAATGGGAGCCCTCCACCTACCCTTCTTCAGCATCTCTACCCAACCAGACCTCAGGGAACAGAATTTGGAACCTGGGCCTCATGTCTTCCAAAATGCCTTGCCCTCTTATACAAGTCCATTGTCATCTGCTCCCTTGCCTCCAAATCAGTTTCCCCAAGTAGCAGGCTTGCTGGATTGACAAAATTCAGATATACCCCAACCCCCACCCCCAGAATAATGACTGCTTCTTAGCTCTATATTAAACCATTATAGGGGCCACTCAAGAAGCAGCATGACAGACGAGCCACTCTTGATAATCTGTATATCCAGACATTTCAGATGAAAAAGCAAAGGCTGAGGATAAAATCAGATAATGCAGTGTGAACTATTTGTTTCTGATACATTATTTGATCTGTCTAAACATTCCCTGATAGCTCAGTTTATAAAGAATCTGCCTTCAATGCAGGAGACCCCAGTTCAATTCCTGGGTTGGAAAGATCCTCTGGAGAAGGGATAGGCTACCCACTCCAGGATCCTTGGACTTCCCTTGTGGCTCAGCTGGTAAAGAATCCACCTGCAATGCAGGTTCGATCCCTGGGTTGGGAAGATCCCCTGAAGAAAGTGAAAGATTACCACCCCAGTATTCTGCCCTGGAGAATTCCATGGACTGTATAGTCCTCGGGGTGGCAGAGAGTCAGATACTACTGAGCAACTTTCACTTTTCACTTTTAAACAACATAACATATTTCATTAATCTCCTCTTTTGTCTAATTTGGGTGAGCCCTGGAAGACTTGAGTAATTAAGATGTGCAGACAGTAATATAGATAGTGTAACTAATCTTTAAATATGTTGGCTACTGACAGCTTTCAGAAAGATATTTTGATATAGAAACTCTAATCTCTCCTTGGTTAAAAATATTTGTGAAAAGCAAATTGCTAGCAGATGGAAGCCCTCAAGACCTCCCGCAGCAAGAGGAAAGTGTTGCTACTGTGGGTAAATGATGAACAAGGTCCAAAGACATCAACCTGTTTCCTCTCTGCGCTGCAAGGAAGCGATAGCAGCATGCGTCATTACTCTTGATTGTGCATCACAGCACAGAAACGTAAGGCTTTAAGATGCGCAATCTGAACACATTCCATTCACTAGAATTGTTAAACAGTTTAGAGAACAACACTTTGGGAGAGTCTGATCCCTGGCCAACAATATCCATGACCGTCTTAATCTCCAGATTCGTCTCCGTACGTCTTTTAGTCTGAAGCTTATTGAAAAACCTCAATTTCCTCTCAGAGGGAGAACTGATTAGAAATCAGCTGTGTCGGACTCTGAATCATGTCCGCCTGAGCCAGGGAGAGCAAACAGATTTTCATCTAAAGGGCCAACTCTGATCAATAACGGATTCCGCATCTACATCCAGCCGACAGCCAAGAGTAATGTCTGCGTAGGCACTGGAGGGACATGCGTAGGCTGTGGTCTGACTCATTCACCTCCCTGCTCCCAGGGCTTCGAGCAGTACACAGCTCACAGAAGGCGCTCAATCACAGTGTGTGAATGAATAAATGGGTGAACTAATTAATCTATCACCTCTGGCTCCTATCTTTGAAAAAGTGCAGTGTTGTAGAAATCACACTCAATGAGGAGATGTTAGTTTCAAGGCTACCAACTACCTGGTTAAGTCTCTTTACCACCACCTCTCAATATCCTTCTCTATAAGATGAACACAGCAGAATCTACCCTGATTAATAAGCAGTTGAAATAATACACTTTACTGAAAACAACCCAGCACCAAACATTTTTCCGTAGCTGAATCCATCGATTCACCATGTTGCCGTCTGCGTCTCAGAATGAACTGGCCTCTTTTAGCCTCTCTGACCTCAGGACCTCCTGGAGACAGGATTATTTCTCAGGTGCAACTCCCTCTGGGAAACTAGCTTCAGAAAGATGGAGAAGGACTAAGGAGCAGAATAGGGAATGCTCCTGAATAGACACATCTATTCATTGCCGTGAATAGACACATCGGTGATGAAATTGTTAACTTCTGCACAAAATTACATGGTGAACTTTACAATAACATAATAAAAGGAGAACATGAAAAATCTAAGTGCTACACAGTGACATTTAGATACAAGAGAAGAGGTTTCCAGAGGTGTCTCCTTGACAACCAAAGGCAGAGTGGAGGGAGTGTAACCTTCTGTAGCCTGTTTCTGTCAAAACAAACTATCACATCACTGCATCTGTTCTAGGCAGGGGGGCCTCTCCAGGTTCCACAAAAAAAATCATATTTATCCATTAGAGTAGATTTCATACTCTTTAAATGATTCAAAAATGAACATCACAGGGACATTAGAGAATCACATTCAAACTTTTTAGGGTGGCATTCCAACTCCTCTGTGATCGATCATACACCATCTATCTCCCATTCTCTTTCCTCTGCTCAGATCTTTCCAAAGGCTTTACATCCACGTGAACTAAAACCCCCAAACCCTTATGCCACTGGCAAAGCCTGTAGAATCTGGATGATGTCACCTTCCCCCAGGCATCTGCTGTCACATTACCCCTCACCTACTCTTCTGAAGACCTGCTGTGTGTTAGTGATCCCCTCCCCACACCAACGTGTTTGTCTCTGCTGTGCCCTCATCCCGGCGCACCTTCCACCTTCCTCTTCTCAGGTCCCTGTTGATTCTTCACTTTATCAAAGAGGGCTTCCCTGGCCATTCTCTTTGAATTACCAACTCCCACTGCAGCATCCTCAGTTCTCTAACCCTTCATTGCTCTTCTACCCTCTGACATTTTGTCATATATGTGTGTGTATATACGTGTGTGTGTGTGTGTGTCTTTGCCCTCACGTACTGTTGCCCCTCCACCTAGGATCTTCTCCCCTGTTCATCTCTTCCTGGTGCCCAGGGGGATACTGTCGACCAGACACGAGCCAAACTAACTGGGAGGAAAGGACAGAAAGCGGGAAGGAGAAGCTTGCCAGAAAAAGGTTGCAGCAGAAAAGAATTGTGATAGGAAACAGAGAGGTGGAGAAATCACTAACGCTAGAAAAGAAGAAGAGAGTGAGAGGGAAACACTGAGCAGTGATTTTCACCAACCTCAGCCTCTTGTCTCGGACATGAATTTAAAGTGTCTGTTTCATCGCCAACATCCAGAGTATAGCCTTTCATGTCTCTTCTCCTCCCACCTTTCCATCAACCAAGATCTTTCTTTTTTAATTTATTTTTTACTGAAGTATAGTTGATCTACAATATTGTATTAGTTTCTGGTGCATAAAAAGGTGATTTAGTCATATGTATGTTCCATTGTAGTTTATCATAGGATATTGAATATAGTCCCCTGTGCTGTATGGTAGGACCTTGCTATTTATCCACTCTATATGTAATATCATCCCAAACTCCCCAAATCTGCCAATCCCAAACTCCCAAAATCTTCCTTACCCTTTAGGATCAATTTAAATGCCCACCCAGAGGCTCCTATGCCCAACCCTCAGAGTTTATATAGCCCTGAAGCCTTGGTTAGGTCTTCTCTCCAGGTTTAGAGAGACTTTTCTTTTTCCACTTTTTTTTTCTCCAACTAGATAGTAAACTTCTTGGGAAACAGTTGTGTATATTCTTTTGAGATATGTTTGAATCCTGATTCCAATACTTAGTAATGTATTTCATTGAATCAAAATTGATATAAAACACAGCATTATTTTATATACCAGCAAAAACAGAAAAATACTGCCCATTAAGACACCATCAAGTATAAAATGCATCTGATTGCAGAAATCTGAGAATGTGAAAAGGATACATCAAAGAAATGATGAAATAATGGAAGCTATGAGGATTTAGACTAGAGGCTAAACTTCTTTGAAATTCTGACTTTCCATTTATGAAAACCAGGCTTTTTTCATTTATTCAACAAATATTTATCCATGCTTAAACATTACAGTTTTTTATTAAAAGGAACAGGAACTGGCTCTGGTTAAACAAGTCAAGATTTACTTAAGGAAAGGTACTGGGAGCTCAGAAAACTAAAGAGCGGCTGGAGAAGCAAGACCCAGAGGAACATGAGGCCTAGGAAACAGGAACCATGGCAACAGTCTCCCACCAGGAGGGGTCTGCTTAGGATAGAAATTCTGGTACTTAACACTTTATCTTGCATTGGATAAATTCAGGAGCCTCTGATGGATGGAGCCTGCCCCCTTGTGTAGGGGTCCTGGCCAGCATCTGCCCCTTTTGGCTTCCAAAGTAGAAAGACAAGCACCTGAATTTTCCATCCTATCAAAGCTACATACAACAGGAGACAGAGAATTCCCCAAAGTGATTCGGGACACTGTTGGGAAGGCAAGGAAGGAGGCATGGATGTTTTGTAGCAAAACAAAAAGCAAAAGGAAGACAAATCTCACAGTGAGTTCTTAACATATTTTTCCCAGGTGGCTCAGTTGGTGAAAAATTCACCTGCAGTGCAGGAGACACAGGAGATATGGGTTCTATCTCTAGGTCAGGAAGATTCCCCCGGAGGAGGGAATGGCAGCCCACTCCAGTGTTCCTCCCTGGAATCCCATGGACAGAGGAGCCTAGCAGGCCACAGTCTATAGTGTCACAAAGAGTCAGACAAGACTGAAGTGACTGCACACGCACGCACTACCCAGTGAAAGAGACAGGCATTACCATATTTTTTTTTCCGTGAAGAAAAGAGATTGCTACGAGAGGATAACTGGGGAGACCTAAATCCAATGACCCTTTTCTCCATCCTCATCTCACAGGGACTGTCAACAGCTTTTGATGCAACTGACTACTCCCTCTCTGAAACATTTGCTTCACTCAGCTTTGAGAAGACCCTGTCCTCATGGTTTTCCTCCTCCCTCACTAGTCATCCCTTCTCCTATGCTAGATCCTTCACCTCCCCAACCCCTCAATGCTGGCGGGCCCCAGGATTCAGACCTCAGACCTCTATCTGTCTACGCTCACTCCCACGGGACTCTATCTAATCTCAAGTTTTTCAATATCTGTACACTGAAGACTGATACATTTATTTCTCCAATCAGAACCTCTACGTGGAACCCAGACTTACATATCTGACTGATGTTTCAATATCTCCATTAAGATGTCTAATCACAGGTTCAAACTGATCATGTCTAAATCTAATTCGTCATCTTCTCTCTGCCAAGCCTGCCCCATAGTCTTCTTCATTTCAGGCAGTGGAAATTCTATCCTCCCACAAACCTTGTGTTGCCTTGGGCTCCTGTCTATCTCTTACACCCCACAGCTAATCCATTGGCAAAGCCAATAAATCTGACCACTTCTGGCAACCCCATCACCAGCACCCTGGTCCAAGCTAAACTCATCTCTCCTGAACTATTGGAATGGCCTCCTAATTGGCCAGCCAGTTTGTTTCTCCTCCTGCCCTCCTACATTCTAATTGTAGCACAATGCATTGTAACCCTTTAAAAACCTAGATCAGATTATGGACCCTTCCTCAAAGTCTTGGGATGGTCCATAAGCCCTTACACAGTCTTCCTTCAACCCTCTCCAAACCTTATCCCCTGGCTCTCTCTCTCATTTATCCACTCTGCTCTAGTAGGATTTCTTCCTCCACTTTTTGCAACTGCTCTAGCTTCCTCCCAGAATGCTCTTTCCTCTAGGCTTTCATATGGCTTCCTCCCTCTCCCTTTTAGGTCTTTAACAAAATACCATGTCACTACCAAAGTTAAAACTGTAACACACCACCCAGAAACACACCCACGTACAACCTCCTGCCGAATTCCCCATCTGATTTCCTCCATGCCACTCATTGCTATCTGGCATATTATATATTTTATCTACATGTGTGTTAACACATGTGTTAACATTAGAGTGTAAACTGTGAGGGTGGGGGCTTCTGGTCACTGCTTACAACATTGCTTGGCACACAGCATGCTTTCAGTAAATATTCTTTGAATGAATCAAGTTGCCTAATCTTTCGAATATCAATTAAATAAATGTGAGAAATAATCCACACCTACAATATAAGATTAACCTAAGAGGCCGATGAAATACTGTGCCATGTAAACCAAGCTAGGCTGGATAAATGTAAGGAAGTTTGAGAACCTGTGTTCCATGTGGCCACATTTGACATTCTGCTAATTTAGCACTTTTATGTGGACTGAAAACATAAAAACTTGTTTTGCTACTTGCAGTACAAGTTGTTTAGTCACTAAGTCATGTCCAACCCTACTGGGAACCCAGAGACTGTAGTCCACCAGGTTCCTCTGTTCATGGGATTTCCCAGAGAAGAATAATGAAGTGAGTTGCCATTTCCTTCTCCAGGGGATCTTCCAGACCCAGGGATCGAAACTGCATCTCTTGCTTGGCAGACAGATTCTTTAGAGACCAAGAAATATCTTTTCCTTTCCTCCAAGAAGTTATACGTCCTATCCTCTTTTCACTACACTCTCATTACCTGCTTCTCAAAACCCTATATGAAATAAAAAGAAGCTAACAAACACCTATAAAGCAATGTTATGGAACAATAATAATAATAATTGGTAGCTTTTCTGAACACATATTTTTAAAGCATACAAATATTTTAAAAATGAAGCATCTGGTGGGCTGAACTAGTAGATTAAGAGGAAGATAAATACAGCGGGAGGGGAGCGCTGGCTGACCCCTGCCAAAGAAATATTCCCTATAGCTGAACCACAGGCACTAGCATTGAGCTGACTTCCTCCCAAGACAAATCGGAGCTGCATTCATATTGCATCAGCCTCCAAACAAAATGAGTTCTTGGACCTATCCCACCTGGCAGGCTGGGAATATATAATTATAAGTCCGCTGATAGCAATTGTACATGTTTCAGTAGATTAGGAAAAGCAACTAAACAGAGAGTAATTGAATTCAACGCGGTGTGCTAGGAGGGGCTGATTTTCTGGCATTTGTGTTCCACTCAGGCGCTTCCTCCCTCTCCATCTTCGTGGCTTGCCTGTCCAATCAGACAAGTCAATTACAGCAGGACTCTGTCTTCCTGGAAATGCAGTGGGGAGCAAGGATTGTCAAAGAGGAGCACCTGCCATGCTGTTGTTTAGCCGCTAAGTCATGTCCAACTCTTTACGACCCTATGGACTGCAGTCCTCCAGGCTCCTTTGTCCATGTGATTTCCCAGGCAAGAATACTGGAGTGGGTGGCCACTTCCTTATCCAGGGGGTCTTCCCCACCCAGGGATCAAACCCACATCTCCTGCATGGGCAGGCAGGCTCTTTAACCCTGAGCCACCTGAGAGGACATGGAAGGGAGTCCACCATCTTGCTGGGACTCACCTGCTTCCCTTGAGAGTTTCATGCCTGGAAGGCAGTCCGAGGCTGGCCAAGGGTCGAGCCTGAGAGTGGGGAATTAAGGGTCACTGTGGGGATAATATGGTAATTAGACCTACCAATTATGAAGTGCGTACTTTGTACTTTGTACCAGGACTACGCTAGGGACCTTGTAGGCATGCATCATCTAATCTCATACTCACCGTAACTTAGTGAGGTTGGTACCAATGTGTTCACCACTCTATGGTGAGAAAGAGGCTGGGAGAGGTGATGTGAGGTTTCCAATGTCACTCGTATGCTAGCACTCAGGATTGAGGGACTTTTCATGATGTGGAGCACCTGGTCCCACTTAGCGCAGGTGTACTCGTGAAACTGCCACTGCCTATGCACATTACCAGAAGAAGTAGCAGCAGATGGGGCTCTACTTTCAACAATTTGGACTAGACTCTGACTCTGTGCCCCTCAAGAATCTACCTTGATGTAGCGGCAGTGAAGGTATGGTTTCTAAATCTAGACTTTTATAAAGAAATATTGCCATCTGGTGGACACCTGCCCACACTTTTTAAAAAATCTCCATGAAAAAATTTCAAAAGCAAAGGGAAGGGTGATGATGTATTTTGAACTTGAGTTGTTCTCTTTAGCCTCAGTTCTTTCAGATTCAGTTGTAGATTTCCTGTTTGTGTTATGCTATTAAATAGACTTTTTTTTTTTTGTAAACACATGCAAGTCTTCAGAATTCACATGCGTCTAAAAGGAACATGACCACTATCCACTGCCTCCCAACCCCCATGCAAAGCAAGCCCTTCTCTTGTTTTCACCATCTTTCTCCATCAACCTGGGAGTTATTTTTGATAACTTCTTCCTCCTCACCTGATCTCTCTGCCCCACATCATACAGTCCCTCACCATGTCTCATCCATCCTATCTCCAAGGTGTATGTCAAACCATCTACTTCTCTATCCACTTCCTTGGCTACAATGCCAATTTATACCACTATCTCTCACTTGAACTATATATAGTAACTTCCTAACTGATTTTCTTTCTTTTCATCTGGGTCCTGCCTATATTGCTAAACCCCTCTCACATCACTCTTCAGTTGTTGCTCTGTCTGCATCCCAGCTACACTTGCCTGCTTTTGGATTTATACAACATTCTCGGCAATTCCCTTCCTCAGGACCTTACCACATATTGTTCTCATGGACTTAGATACTCTTATCCCTAACACGCTTGAATATCACCCATTTATTTTACAGCTATGAACTGGAAATATTTGACTCTCATTGTAGATTAAGTCTCCTGTATTCTTTTTTAGGACATCTTGGGTTTTTTTAGGGGACATCATTTTTGTAATTATACATTTGTGTATTTGTTTTTTTAAAACACTTTTCCAATTCCTCACCTACCTCATGAGTATAAGTTCCATGAGGGAAAGAGCCACATATGTTTGGTTAAACTTTGTATCTCTGGTACCTAGCACAGAGTTTTATGCATAGATTTTTTAAAAAGAAAGCTTATTTTTACCAATATTACTACTATTGTTAATTTTAAAAATCCCACTTGCCTTTAGCACATGACTTATTAAAAATGTTGTTGCCTCTTTGCCAAAGCAGATATACAGACAGTTCTAAGGACAGAATATTTTTGTCCTCCCAAAATTTATATGTTAAATCTTAGCATCCATCCAATGGGATAGAGTTAGGAGCTAGGCCTTTCTAAGATAATTAGGTCATGAGGATGTTGCCCCATGATAGGATTAGTGCCCTTCTTTCTCTGTCTTGTAAGGATACAAAGCAAAGATGACCCTCTATATATCAGGAAGAGGGACTTTACCAAGAACCCAACCATGCTGGCACCCTAATCTCAGACTTTCAACTTCCAGAATTGTGAGAAATAAATGTCTGTTCATTTAGCTACCCAGTCCATGTTATTCTGGTTTAGGTGCCTGGACTAAGACAAATGGCAAATAGGAACATGAGAAAATGTTCAGCATTATGAGGTGTTAATAATCTCTCTACCCATCTCTATTCATATCTTTTTAATTGAATTATCCTTCACAGGTGTACCAAGCTACATGTCTTTGTCAACCACTCCTGTCCATTCTGGTCTCTCATTCCTGTTTCATGCACAACAAAAGGGTCCCCTGAAGTGCTCTGCAAATAACAGTCATTGTTTCCTCTAAAACTGTCAACAACGCCTTGATTTTAACCTCACAAACTCTTTTTGGACTTCTGACCTCCAGAACTATGAGAGAATAGACTTGTATTATTTTAAGCTACTAAAAATAAATAAATAAATAAATAAAACTGTCAACAAACCTCCTACAACTTTTTTTTTTTTCCAATTTGAGGGTCCCAACCCATTAGTGGGTCAAGAAACCCATTGAGTGGATTGCAACCAGCACTGATATAAAGGATAAGATAGAATAAGTACAAATGATGTTTAAAATAGTGGCATTTTTATCTCCACTAAACAGAAATATAGAGAAGAGAGCCTATTTCCACCTCGACCCACAGCAAGGAAATTGCTTTTTCCTAGCTTCTAGGAGAAAGAACATTTCCACCTCCACTTCCAGGCCATTTCACAGTTGCCTCAAGGAGGAAACTTGTTCAGTCACTTAAGTCATGTCTGACTCTTTGTGACCCCATGAACTGCAACACTTCCCTGAACTGCCAGACTTCCCTGAACTTCACTGTCTCCTGGAGTTTGCTCAAACTCATGTCCATTGAGTCAGTAAGGAGGAAACTAGCAGGTGCTAATCCAAAAGGTTGGGGTCTAATTCATATTGAGTCACTTCTTAATGACTACCTGGTCTATTCCCAGCATTCTCCCTTATTTCATGTGCTCTCTAGTGGCAATCACACCCTGGGCACAGGTGTCCCTGTTGGAGGTAGGCCGGGCAATACTTGTGCTCTCTATCCGGCTCTTTGGTCTGCAGTGTGAGGAGCGTGAGGCAGCCAGCCTTTCTCTCCTGCACAGCAGGTTAGGTGAATGGATTAGAATCTGCTGCACAGGCCTCACCCTTCTAGACCCAGCCAGTCTCCACTTGAGGGAGCAGGAAAGCCCTTGTTGGTTTCTAGACCCAACCCTCCAGCACAGCTAACCAGACATCCCTGCTCTTCTATCAGATAAACCTGGTTTTCTGCTTTCTAATTGGCTATTGATGTGTGGTTCCCTCTGCTGGGAGCCTTGGAGATTTGGGGCACCAAACCCCACTGCAAACTCCTAACAAGGAGTCTCTGTGATTCTGATAATAAAGAAACCAGATTCATTTCATGGATATTTTAAAACTTCATTCATTTGCTGTTAAGACTTTAGGCAAGTTTTTAATCTTAGTCTTGCATTTGTAAAATGAGGTGTTAGAATCTGATACCTCATCCAAAGCAGAGGTGACAGTGATACCTATCTCATGGGGAAGAGCAGGATTTCATAAGGTAATGCATGTAAAACGCATAGGACAGTGTCTTGCACATAGCAAGAGCTTGATAAATATTAGCTACTTGTCTTCCTATTATTTCCTTCCAGCTTTTTTTTTTTAAGAAAAAGCACTATTACACTGTATAACAATACATATGTGTGATAACTAGGAATTTGATCTGCAGCACTTTCTCACCAAGGGTATCAAAGCAAGGAAAAGGTGATGATCAGTGATAGAAATACAAGAAAATGAAAATATGATTTGAAGGACAAGAAGGTTAAATGAGACATGTTCTAAGGCCCAAGAGAAATAGAGAAAGAAAATGAGCCATGATAATACAGGCCCCAAAACAGCATGTGATCTTATTGTCAAATTCAAGCAATATACCTTCACAGATATGTGACTCTCCGAAAATCAGGACCTGAGCCTGCCACCATCCAGGGTGGCACCATTTTTACCTGTCAAATGAGCAACTTTGTGCCCATAGAGAGAGGTGCTGGTATGTGACTAAAGAAAGTTGATTGAACACAGAATTCTCTCTATTCCTTCCCCAAATCTACACTAAAATAATATTCAATGAAAAACAAAAAGGTATAAGTAAGAAGAAAAAGGAAAATGGGAGAGAAAACTAAAGCAGACAAGAAACAGGAAGTTTTAATAGATGAACAAGTGACAAGGCAATTGACTTAGCAAAATGAAGAAAGCTGAAATCTGAATGCCTGTGAAGGGTGGGGGGATGAAAATAGAAAGCTGGTGCATTCCACCAAAATCCAGAAAGGCTCAGAATCAGAGGCAATGAGCACTTTTGAAGATGCGGGTGTAAAATGGGGCTGAAAATAAGAGGATTGGTTGAAAGTTTTCGTAAGTAGCACTTGGGTCTCCAGATTCCACCACCTCCCACTTCCTTTGGCACCCATCCTCCCACCCCACCCCTAACTCTGGCAAAAGACAGGAGATGTTTTTAGAGAAGACCAGAGATTCTATGGGCTTCCCTGATAGCACAGTTGGTAAAGAATCCACCTGCAATGCAGGAGACCCTGGTTCGACTCCTGGGTTGGAAAGATCTGCTGGAGAAGGGAAAGGCTACCCACTCCAGTATTCTGGCCCACAGAATTCCATGGACTGTATAGTCCATGGGGTTGCAAACAGTCAGATGTGACTGAGCGACTTGCACTTCACTTCAATTCTAATAGAGATTCTATTAAAATGTAAGTTTCATGAAAGGATTTTCATCTGATGTGATTATTAGTGGATTAACAATACCTAGGATTATGCCTGCCACCAAGTGCTAAGGGGGTACTGGATAAATATTTGTTGAATGACTGAAAGATTGGGCAAACCAAAAGTACGACATGAGTCATAGTTGAGGACAGGGTACTCAGAAAACAAGATCAGCTGAAAATCTAGATTTAAAATCTGCAGCAAGGCAAAAAAACATGATGAGACTTCAGGCTCTCTGAATGATGGTAGCCAGACTTAAATCTTCCCTACCTGCAAGTGCTGTGTCAGATTCTTACTGATGTATCTGACTAGCCCAAAGAAAGAGACCTACAGAAACCAATAGAGATCTGTAGGCAGACAGAAGGACCAGATGTACACTACATCACCCATTCACCCCACACAGTAAGCTCTGCACACACACAGAAAATCAGAATCAGCCAGGGATAAAACACCTGAGGAAGGCTGCCAACATGAAAGACACACACTATAAACAGGGAACAAAATTTTTTTTTAAGATAAAAACAATTGAGACAATGAAAATAACAGAAAAAAACTTTTAAAAAAAATCATTAATACTCTCAAAGAGAGGAGAAAATATTGTATCCTTGTAACCCAAACATTTATTATTAAAAAATAAACTGTGTATGGAATGGAGTAGGGTTGAGAAACAAGACATTCAGAGAATAAAAGAGATTTTTCTTAAAATACCAAGATGACAAAACAATTGTCAATAACAATAGACATATCAGAATATATATTTCCTGGAAAATTTATAATAGATGCACTTTTAGAGAAAAGTATGACCCATCACAACACTGAATTGGAAAAACTCATTAACTATTATTCATGTAAATGAGTACACAATACCATTAATATACCACAGTAAAATATATGTACAAAAAATAATATGTATTTTGTAAGGACACATACAAATAAAAAGATACACAACAGAATTAAAATGTTTGTCTGTGAATAGAAGGGAATGGGAATAGGAACAGGGTACAAAGGGTATGAATAGAAATTCAATAAATCAAATAAGAGAAGGTCCTTGAACAGATTGATAATGAGAGTTAAGTCAAGAGCTGAGAATTATGGTTAGCTGAAGCTTATGCACCTGAGTTAAAAGAGTGTCACTGTATTATTCACAGTTCTTCCGGTTGGAAGTGACAGAAACCCAACATACACTAGCATAAACAAACTAAAAGGAATGTACTGGCTCACTGCAAAATCCAGGGGTAGTTCTGCTTCAGGCAGCGTTTGATCCAGGTATTCAAGGGATGTCTACAACTCTCAGCTCTCCTGTGCCAAAACTTGGCAACTAAACTGTTTTACTTTGTTCATGAGCTTGTACGTTAGGAATTCAGGAAAGGCTCAGCTGGACACACCATTGCTAATCCAGATGGTGTCAGGTGGTATTTATTCAGGGCCAGAAGTTCCTCTTCCATAATAGCTTCTTCATTCACGTATCTGGTGTGTTGGTAATCCCTGCCCCCCTTTCTAAGCACTCACACACACTTGCATGTTCACACACACACACACAGACACACACACACCCAGTGTACTGGGCTTGGTTTACTCAATTGCTATTTCTGTATAATTATAGTAAATAACTTCGTATGTCTAAATTTCCTTATTTCCATCATCTCTTCAGTAATTGTGTCTCTTAACATGCACTGATGGAGCCTTGGGAAATAGTCATGGTCTTGCAGTTATTGTTCTGGGTCCATAATTTAGTCTCTAAATGGGCATAAAGGGCTTCATCAGTTCAGTTCAGTTGCTCAGTCGTGTCCGACTCTTTGCGACCCCATGAACCACAGCACGCCAGGCCTCCCTGTCCATCACCAACTCCCAGAGTCCACCCAAAGTCATGTCTAGAGTAGAACTAGATATGTATTGTATATCTTGGCTGGGAGCAGACCCATGTTCTTCTGAAATCAAAGGGCCTGTAGGCAAAGTTCAATGCATTTAAAATTATAATGTGTTGTACAGATGTGAGGGCTTATTAACAGTTTTGGACTGAAAGTGTCTCTGCATAGAAAAGCTCCCTTTTTTTTTTAATTTAATTTTATTTATTTTTTTTTTACTTTTTTTATTTTTTTTTCTTTTTATTTATTTATTTTTTTTTTTTAACTTTACAATTCTGTATTGGTTTTAGCATACATTGACATGAATCCAATTGTCACTTTTCTCATCTTGAAGCCATAGAAGGTGTGGAGGTTTGGGTTACTCATTGTTGTTTACTCATTTGTACTGGCAGAAGAAAGGAAAACAAATAAAGGTGCCTTCTAGGAAGACTAATCTGGCCTCATTTAGGGTGGGTTGGGAGAGACTAGATCTATGATCCCTAAATATTTTTTGTTGTGCACGTCATCAGTATAGACTTTGAATATGCAACCCAATATACAAATTTTTATTTATATATTATATCCCTGATATGACATAACAAACAAAAGGGATATAACTAACAATATAACTAACAAAAGGGAAAATAAGTGTAGCTATAATTTCAAATACTTTTATCCTGCCTGCATTGTCTTAAAGGCAAGTCAGAAAGACCAATGGAGATACTTTTGCAATTATCACATGAAGTTTAAGAAAATTATTCACCTGTAAAGTTTGTCATTAGGACACTAACTGACTAAGAATGTTTGTAAAAATATTACCCTAACCTTTCTCTGTTAGGAAGGAGGAATAAGCTTACTATTATGGGAAGAAATGCTGAACACTGGTCCCAGTAATACCAGCCTAAGAAAAGAGGTCAGGGTGGCAACTCCATTGTGAGACATAATTAATATTTGTAAAGGGCTTAGAGCCATTAAAATTAGGAAGCAGGGTCAAAGGCAAGATTCATTATGACTGCCAGGTTCCTCAGTACAAACAGATTCCAAAAATGTGACCTAATCTACCAAGAGCTTGGGCAGATTTACAAAGACAGGAATTTGAGTGAAGTCACCAGCAAAGCACCCCACAAGGCCCTCAAATTGCAAATGAATAGGATTTTATATATGTCTTTCTAGGCTTGGAATAAGAGCCTCTGCTCTCAGCAAAACTTGTTCCATCTCCTTGCTGGGCATTCAAAGTCTCCCATGATCTGGCTCTCGTCTAGCTTTCATTCATTCATTCACATTCATTCATTCAGCATTTAATGAACACTATTATATTATTCTTATATATTATATAGAGAATAATAAATGTTATTATATAATAGCTGAGGATGCAACAGTAAACCTAATAGAATAATAAGTTCCCTCATATATCTTATGGTCTGATAAGGGAGACAGACAATAAAAAAATGGGTGGAGGGTTAGTCACTAAGTCGTGTCCAACTCTTGCAACCCCATGGACTGTAGCCTGCCAGGCTCCTCTGTCCATGGGATTCTCCAGGCAAGATTACTGGAGTGGGTTGCCATTTCCTTCTCCAGGGGATCTTTCCAACCCAGGAATAGAACCTGGGTCTCCTGCACTGCAGGCAAAGTCTTTACTAACTGAGCTATAAGGGAAGCCCCTTAAAAAATAAATGTACCAAATAATATTTTATAATGATAATTAGAAAAGAATAATGTATGGTTTAGAGTGTTGGGGAGACTGCTACTTATAGTATAGAACTGGTTTTACCCCCCCATCTGAAATAATCTAAAAACAGACAAAATAGAAAAACAACAGCTTGCAAAGCACTGTACATCTGGTGACAAAAGGATGGTGATCCCTGAAAGATGGAATACAAACGAAAGGAGCTGACTACTTGGAAGGTATTTCCACGCAAAGGGGAGAGGTGGGAATTCAAAAGGAGCTGATGGGCTCCTTGAGTCAAGGGGATACTTACGGGAACTCAGGGAGATCAAAGCAACTAGGATTCATGGGAAGGAGCATGAGATCGAAGAGAGCTGAACAAAGAGAACCCAGAGACTCACTGAAGGTCCCCTCTGAATACAATGATGAACTGACTCATTGGAAAAGACCCTGATGCTGGGAAGGATTTAAGGCAAGAGGAGAAGGGGACAAGAGAGGATGAGATGGTTGGATGGCATCACTGACTCGATGGACAAGAGTTTTGAGCAAGGGCTCTGAGAGTTGGTGATGGACAGGGAAACCTGGTGTGCTGCGGTCCATGGGGTCACAAAGAATCAGACATGACTGATCAACTGAACTGAACTGATGATGAGTGATGATGAACTCATTCAGGTAAAGCAACTAATCAAGTCCAGGGAAGAACCAGCTGTAAGGATCAATGGTAACAGTGCCTGATGTTGATGCAGGACCAGAAATGTTGCTTCTTTCTACCAGCCAGACTGGAAAACCTCAAGATTTATGTATCATTGGGTAGACAAACAATTTGTCTTCAATAGGGGGAGAAATTAGCCCTAGAGCAATAACCACTTTAGTCGTGCCAAATTAATTTTAAAAGCAAGACCTAAAAGGATAAATTTGGTCCCAGTAACTTAACTATATTCTAGAACAAAGATCAAGGCTATTTATAGCAATACAAACATATCCATCACAATTCATCAGAACCTCTGAAAATAAATCCATGCCCAAACTGGTAGTAGGACCAGACATAACTAATAAATACAAGAAAAAATATGCAACCTACCTAGTAATCTAGGAAATAGGAGAGAAAACAATGATAAGACATCTAGAGAGTGTTTAAACAGAAATGGTCAGAACACTCTTGAAATTAATGCACCTTTATTGCATTTAAAATTTGAATGTGGTCTATAATTCACAGTGTAGTCTCAGGACAGGAATAGTCCATATTTTTATTTTTGGAAACACTGAGATAATGGAATAATACCAATGATGATGCCAGGATTTTGTACTTAAATCGTGGCATTGTGGTAGGTATTATTCTATTATCTCAGTATTTCTAGAGTAATATTGGAATCTAAGAAAAATGGCATTTTAATCACATTTTTTGAGATTACTCAATACTCTGGGAAAAAAAAAAAACATTTTAGATACTTTGAGAACAATGCAGTGTAAATTGGAGTCCCAGAGGTTGCAGGCAAAGTATGTTCCATTCTCCCCAGAATATAAAGCTAAATGAAATTAGCAGGTCTGTTATCAGAGTGTCAGAGAAAATACTTTCCATTCTCATCACAACTTAGCTCACAGATCCACATGGTTGACTGTGTCTGAGTCAAAACCTTGTAGCAAGGACTATAGATGGATTGATAATCTAATCATCTATCAGGCTGCTTCTCTTTCTGACACTGCAGGGGCCTTATATTTTCTTCAGGGAAGGTCTGGGGTGAGTGCTTGACGAAGAGAATGTTTCTGTTGAACCATTTAATTAGTTAGCATCTGCATACATTCCACATCAGAGTCAATATCCAGCTCCTCTAGCCAAATTCTGGCAGTGAGCAAGGGCCTGGCTTGGCCAGACTGGCACTAGCTATCCTTGCTGTGTGGTCTCTCTAACTGAAGGTGTTCATGCTGAGTACCACTGATGGTGAAGGAGAAACATCCCAAACCTCCTCTGCGTACCTTGAGCCAGATGGATTATTCAGGACAGGAAGCTTTCAGGAAAATTGGAGGATCGTGGAATAGAGGAATGAGAAGAGTGAGAGATGGGATTTGTTCCATCCAGTTCCCAGGCTTCCCCTCTGGAGTGTGCTACTCTCTGGTCCTCTGCAACTCCCCTGGCTTGCTTTCACCCAAATCTGGGTGGATCCTTTGGGAGCTCACCCTTCCTTCCTCAGGATAATTCATTTAGTCCAGAACTTCCCCAATCATTTTATCTTGGAGAGACCCAGCCAGAAGGAGAGAGGAACCTCTCTTCTCTATCTAGTCCTCACTCAAGTGGAAAATCATCTGAGGGCAAAATGGGTAGCGTGAGACTTACCGTATCTCCTTGGAAGAATGAGTAGGAACAGGAGGAGGACAAGAAAGAGCAGGAGGAAAAGAAGAAGGAGGGAAAGGAAGAACAAAGATACATATTGCCTCTTTGCTGTGTTATCGTAATCACTACTCAGAACTGGGAGGTACTTTAAAATATACAGACCATGTTTAGGTTTTGTATTTTTAAAGAAAATTCAGATATGTTAAAATCTGAAGAATTAGTGAAATCTAATGGCAACCCACTCCAATGTTCTTGCCTGGAGAATCCCAGGGACGGGGGAGCCTGGTGGGCTGCCGTCTATGGGGTCGCACAGAGTCGGACACGACTGAAGCAACTTAGCAGCAGCAGCAGCAGCAGCAAGCTTCAGTTTGGAGAAGGCAATGGCAACCCACTCCAGTACTCTTGCCTGGAGAATCCCATGGACAGAGGAGCCTGGTAGGCTACAGTCCATGGGGTTGCTAAGAGTCGGACATGACTGAGCGACTTCACTTTCACTTTTCACTTTCATGCATTGGAGAAGGAATGGCAACCCACTCCAGTGTTCTTGCGTGGAGAATCCCAGGGAGAGAGGAGCCTGTTGGGCTATGGGGTCTATGAGGGCTATGGGGTCTATGGGGTTGCACAGAGTTGGACATGACTGACACGACTTAGCAGCAGCAGCAGCAGCAAGCTTCAATTTGCCATATTGAAAAAGTTTTCTAATTGTCTATACCAGGGATTGCCACAAGTTTTCTGCCTCTGGAGAGGCAGATACATATTTTAGGCCTGAGACCAATAAGATTTCTGTCATAACCATTCTGCTCTGTAAGCAGAAGCAGTCAAAGGCAATAGATAAAAGAATAAGTGTAGTGGCATTCCAGCAAAACTTTACTTACAAAAACAGTTGATGGTCTAGCCCACTTGGCCGTAGTTTTCCAACCACTGATAGATACAGTGCCTTTTTTATTCTATTTATAACATGAAAAGATAAGTGTGTGTGTGTGTGTGTGTGTGTGTGTGTGTGTGTGAGAGAGAGAGAGAGAGAGAGAGAGAGAGAAACACCATGTTATTCAAAGAAAAGATATACTGTCATGGTAAAAAGAAAAAAACATGCAATATAAAAAAAAATATGTTACTCAAAACCGTACCACCTTGAGAAAATCACTGCTAACATTTTGCCAAACATCATCACAGGTTTACTCATACAGACATTTGTGCTGGTGTATATATGCTTTTTTATACATGAGTGGGAAATTCTATGCATAGTCTTCCATAACTTGCTTTCTATGCTCAAAAATAAATTTGAGGCATCTTTCCATGTGAATATATTTAGATCTATCTCCTTTCACAGAGTGCTTTAGATGGAGGTATCCTATCTCCTCTAGTGGACATTTGGGTTGCTTCCCTTGATAACCTCTATATCTCTGCTTCCTAGCTGACTAGTGGTTGAATCCTTCCAATGATGGGAAATTTTGCTAATTCTTGAGCCCACATACTTGACCTCTATAAAACAGTGTCTGGGAGTTCCGTTCTCCAGAGCTAGAGAGCCTAGCTCTGTAATAAGTCAGAAAGCTCATTTTGAGTTAGTAATCAACTAACTTGAGTTAATAACTCAGTTTTGGGCCCCTCCCACCCAGGCCTCTGCAGGCTTCCATCCATTTGAGAATGGCACGGCATTGAATTGACTACCGATCTATAGTCATAGTTTATGTCATAGCTCCTGCCTGTGCCCATACATGTTTCAACAAGTTACTTGGGGATTTCCAAGATTGTGGGTGCTTCTTCCTGATCTAACTTCTACATGAGAAGATGGCAGCCTCTGACTGAGCAGAAAAACCAGTTTGTGAAACACTAACCCAGGTAAGCTATTCAAAAGGAGGCAGTTCTCCATACCTTTCAGGGCAGGTTCAGACAAAGAGTGTGGCCATGTGCATTCAGATAAATAAAATCCTTAGGAAGCAACTCTGATATCCTAGATAAATTGTTCTGAAGTCCGTGGAGATCCAATCACAGACCGACTGATCTGCCTCATTCTTTCATCTCTCTTCCCCCATCTTCTGACTGAGCCTGTGGTTAAAGTATTGTTGTTGAATACCGAGTGGAAGTTTACATCACAAATTGCAATTAAGTTAAAAAATCAGCTGTCCTGAGTTATAAAACTATTTGTCTTACATGCTTCATGAAGGATAATACAACAGAGAAAGTCATCTTTTAAAACATTTTTTTTTTTAAATTTCAAAGAACTGGAATCTCAGAGACCATTGTAAATCTCTTTTTAAAGACAAGCAACAACTCCATAAGGTGATGTGCTTGCCCCAAATTCACAGACTGTTAGTGGCAAAGCCAGGACTTAATCTCAAGGGCCTCGTTTCATTATGCGTAAGATTTTACTTCACTACACTGCCACTCTTTCATAGGCAACTGATTGATTGATTTGTCTCAAGTGCTATTGGAGGGTAGAAAATAGTTGGACCAGAAAATAGAAAGGGAAAGAAAAAAGAGTTTTAAAATGTCTGGAGAAAGGAAAAATGGGAAATTAAATAGGTTCTTAGTATAAAGCAAATAAGAAGGCAAAATGCAACCAAGCATTGCTTGAGTGCTCCAAAGAAGACCAAGGGGTCAGGCATTCCTGGGCTGGGCTGAGTATGCCAGTTATGACTGGGTATAACCTCAAGTGCAATCTTAGAGATATCCCACCTGTCCTGTATGCTGTGCAACTTCTCCTAGACCCTCTGTTCAGGGCACACCTGTTCCTGAGTTGTTGGTAATATTGGTTTCTGACCAGTCGCAACTGTATCCATCAGTGAGCATTGCCCTCAGGGAACTGCTTTGCCCAATGCTACACCTCTTCCCAGGAATGCAAGATATGGAGATATATAGGTCTAATACCTTGTACTTGATTTGGTCCATTTCTGAAGAGCCACCCACCTCCAGTTGCCTTTGGACTACAGGTCTAGCCATAACCATGTTGAAAGTCAGCATCTTCCTCTACCCTATCCTGCCAGCCTCACTTCCTTACAGGTATATCTTTTTAGCCACTCATCAATAAGCCTTTTTCATGCAAGGTATGTTTCCAGGTAACTCAGTCTAAGATACTACTCAAATTCACGCTTTGTGTGTATCACTCAGTGTCAGAATTAAGAAGAAAATATACATCTCTTGCCTCATGAGAGATGGTTAACCTAAACCATTCTCATCTGCTATACCACTTCCTGTGGTTAAAGCTCTTTACATACAACTTAGCATGACCCATCCTCCTACAAGATGGTCTCGCAAGCTATGGAATGCTGACCACCAGTGTATTAGACAAGATGATTCGGATAGTCCTTGAATGTGCTGGCTTTTACTGTAATAGTTGTTATCTTAGCTTGAGATTCCCCAGAAACAGACCCTGAGATGAGAACTGATGTGAAAATTACTTACCAGGGTTCAGGCCAGCGTTGCTGTCATGCAACCTGTAAAGTGGCACACCAGTGCACTCACATGGGGCCCTTTGATAGTTTCTTGCCACCTTCAGATTCTTAATAAGTCATGAACATTTAAAAATCTTGTGCCAGGCCCTGCAAAGTATATAATTTGTCCTGATTAGAATATGTTCCTAGGTGAGGGAGTGAGAAGTAGGTTCCAGAAGGGTAAGAAAGACAAGCAAGAATGTGACATCAGTCCCACAGAAGTGGGGAGAGAATTTGGCTCAGTCTTGTAGGGAGCACGGTAGACCCTGGAGATCTACCCTGAATTTATCCCAATTGAGCGCAAAGGAACTGGAGTATTTATACAGTCACAGTCCTTAGTCACTGTTTAAAGGCTGAGGCGGGGTAGGGGAACATTAATTCCCAGGTACTTTCAGCTGTTCTGTGAGCTGGCCAAGTAAATCTTGCCGCTGAGTATGGTGTTTTGACAACGAGATGCAGGTGCCAGGCATGGGTGATGGGAATGAACTCACACCTGGAGCCAGCATGCATGAAACTGGAGAAGGATCAGAGGGGATATGGTGGAGCACCGACAGCAACTCCTGGAGTTAAGCATATACCTTGTGATCCAAAATGAGAGACTGATGCTAGTTTACCAAAGTCATGATTTCACTGGTAAAATTACCAACCACAAGCATCATATATGGAAGAAATCACAAAAGTAAGTCAATCAAAAATATAAATTTAAGAAATCATACAGTAGGTACAGCAATATGTAGATGAAATGTGAACGACTGAAGTTTAGACACAGCAGAGCAAAAAGAACACTGGCTAAAAGGTCATAGGTAAAAGCATGAAGTCTGGAGCCAGACTCTTTGAGTGGAATTCTGATCTTGCCACTTTGGGATCGCATTGCTTCACCTCCCTGAGCCTACCTGCTAGGGTGGTTAGAAGGATTAATAGAGTTAATATATGTAAAGCACTTAAAGCAACATCTGCTGTGAAAGCGTTAGCTCTTATTATTCTTGCCTTGCTCCTGCCTAGATCAGTGCCTCTCAAACTATCTGTGGGATTTTATTTTCAATCTGTTGCGGCTGATGCTTTTATTCAACATGATAAATACAAAATGGATAATGAGAAAAAGAAAAGAGACATACAGAATACAAAGCCATATTTTTAGTTATTAAGTTCAACAGGCAGGAAAATTACTCAAATTACTATATAAGTTTTTACATGTTCACCTTCAGTTTCTATGCTTATCCCATCACAGATGGGTAATAGTTCTTAGACGGTCACTCTGCTATTGGACCACACTTTGAATTACACTAAATTAGAAAAGCTTCAATAATTCAAAAGCTTCTTGGCACCTCAGTTTCCAGATGAGATTACATACATGAAAGCACTGACTAAACTCTAAAGTGCTGCAGAAACAGAAATTATTGGTAGGGCTTTCGGAGTTGATTCTGTAGTCTGTGGCCAGAAGATACAGTGTATGATGGTCTTAGCCCTAGCTGGCATTAGGCTATTCTGTTCAGCATATATCCTTGGAACTGTCAGTATCTGTGAATCAGTCAAACAATTCCTACCACTGTACAAAGCAAGGAATACTGAGCTCCCCTGGCAGGCTATGGCTTGCATCCCAACAACCACTGCCATCCACAGGTTGCAAGAACCACAGTCTGGGGACAAGGCATCCAACCACTGACTTCCTATACCCATAGCCCCCTTTCTGCAGCCTGGTGGAAGATTTCACCAAGAATGGTACTTGAGTAGGGGTCAGGAGGGAAAAATGAAAGGCAGTGTCCTTCCTCCTGTACTTGGCTCCTTACTTCCCTAGGCCTTATTCCTCTCCAGTGGGTGAAGCTCAACACACAGGCGTCTTTCACCAATGATTTAAGACTCCACTTCAAGAGACTCGACCCACACTGGTTCTAAGTGTCCTCCTTTGGCTTCCTCTCCTCCCCTCCTTTTTCTATACCCTGTCAAACAAGAAAGCTGATTCCTAGGAGCATGCAAGAAGTCTGCTGGGGGGTAAGATTTCTGCACATCCATCTTTTTCACTCTTTCTGGACTTTTTGAGGGTGAGTTCCACGTCTGAATCATCTTCGTCTCTCTCCAGTCACCTTTGTCTCTCTCCAATCACTTTTGTCGCAATGCTGGGCACATACAGGTGCTCAATGAACGTTTGTTAAATGGCTGTGTATAGGAATAGTCTGAAGTTCATGGAAATAGAACTGGCTTTTCAAACTACCTCACCCTGAATCCCTCCAGAAAAGACTAACCAAATCTAATTAATTCAATCAATAAGCAGAATTCTGCCAGGTACGAGGCATTCGGAAATACAAATCTCATGGCGAGAGATGGAGGGGAAGCTCATGATGGGTGGATGTACTTCCAATTCAACAACCCTCAGCTATAGCTCCATTTTCTGGGAAGCAAAATCACTCGGTGGCCCCAGGGCCCTTAATTTTACCGTGACTTTTCTTAAGAAATTCCTGGAGTAGAGCCTAACTTTTATGTAGGGGGTTGGCATATTCGTGGCCTAAGGGACGGTTGGCAGAAGGGGTGCCTAGAGTTCGCAAGGGAAGGAAACTGCTGAGGAGTCAGAGCAGCCCTGTGGAGGGTCGCTAAGTGGGGGACCCGAGAAGTCCTTGAACTTCCAAAGCTTCAGGAAATTCGAGGAAGGGACCCTGAGGGGTGACCAAGGCTGCCAGATGTCTGCTGGGCTTCAATGCTGCCGACTTTTCTTCTCTGCCGGCCCAGACTCGACCCGGGTTCAGCAGCCAGACCAGGGAACAGCCAGGGCATCTGGGCAGGAGGGAGGCGGGCCGGCCGGGAGGAAGGAGTCCTGGGCCGCTGCCGCCGCCCCGCCCGTCGGGCTGTCCGCCCCGCCTACCCCGAGCGAGGCGGAGCCGGCCCCCGCCCGGAGGAGCAGGAGGAGGAGGAGAGGTCGGAGTCGTCTCCAGGAGCCCTTAGAGACAGAGTCCCCGGCAGCGGCGGTGGCGGCAGGGGCAGCGCACCGGCAGGCGAGTGAGCAGCGAGCGGCGGGCGCAGGTGGCAAGTCCGGTCCCCGAGGGGACAGGGGCGCAGCGCGGGGCGTCGGCCGACCAGTTCGGGAGCCGCCTCCCAGTTCCTGGTGCTGGGAAGCGAGATGGAGGGAGGGAACGGAGAAAGGAAGGAAGGAGGGAAGAGTGTCCCGGAGGGCGGGGACTGGTCGGGGCACTGGGCGCCGGAGACCGCGATGGGGGTGGAGGGCAAGGGACGCCGAGACCGGGAGACGGACGGCGCGCTCGCCCTCGACGGGCGGCGGCCAGATGGCCCGGGAAGCCGGGGGTCCTGCGGGGCTAGGTCTGGGGACGCGGTCCCTGGGACGAGGGCTGAAGCAGGAGGAAAGGTCTCCCCGCACGCTGGCTCCGCGGCCGGCCCGCAGCCGTGCGCCCCGCGCCAGGTTGGGGCTGGAAGGCTCCGGGGTTCCCCGCTAGCTCCCGCTGCGGTGGTGCCAGATTTGGGAGGAGGGCAGGCAAATGGGGGAGACCGGAGCGCCACGCCCCTCTTTCCTACTTTCTTCCGCTCTTTCTGGGGACTAGGCGGCGAGTGCACAGTCCTGGAACCCGCTAGGCGCTGGGGCTCTGGCGGGGAAATAGCGGGTCACCGAGAGAACTCCGATCACATCCCGCGAGGGACCCCTCCGAGCAGTGAGTGGCCAGGAGACTGTATTTGCAGGTGGTATGAGGAAGTCAAAACTCGGACGTGAGTCTTGAGTGATTTTTCTTTTTTAAGTATTGCCCCCGACACTTACTGCGTGGATCAGAGTGACTCCCCACCCCCCTTTTTAATTTTAACTAGGGCATATCAATTAAAGCTAATTTTAAAACGCTGCGGCTGAAGTCGCCCAACACTCGCTCGTCCCTCGCGTTCTGTTTGTGTCTTGTAAACTTAAACCATTCATAACTTTCGAAAAGGACCTCGTGATTCTCGTTAAATCCCCGCCGTGGAGTGAAACTTTGGACAACTGGAAATCCGAGTGAAGGAACTGCCGAGGCCTGTCATCTTGTGGTCACCCCCTGTCCGGACGAGGTTGTATACAAACAAGCGCACAGTGAAGGAAATGGCCAAAAACCGGCGAGAAGGGAGGTGCCCTGCGCCCACGTGTCAGGGCACGTTTAATGGCTGCTCCGAGTGGAAACAAACCGGAATGTATTAGACCTTGTGGAGTCGGGCAAACTTCACATGATCAGTTTCCTTTCCATCAGTTGTTTCCTGTCCCCCCGGCGGCCCCCCTCCCCCCGGTCTTTGCGGACTCCGTTTATATTTCCTGGGGCTGCTGTAGCTTCGTCTGAGTAGGTTGTCTATAAGGAATCTTTCGGACGTTGTGAGAGACGGGAACTGTATACGTGTGTTCTCTGCTTTAAAAGCGGAGTTTGGCTTTGTTTCTAAAGTGCTCGTCACCACACTGCACCATTGCTGGTGCGTCTTAGCCCTGCGTATATATTATCGCAGGATGGCGGCCCTCACCTAGGAGAACCAGGAAGGCAGGCAGCGCTAGAATGACGGGGTTGAGTTTAACTGTTGCCAAAACAGTCACATTCAAGTAAGGAACTGTTTTGATTCTTAAAAAAAAAAAAAAAAAACCCAAAGTGTATGTGTCAGCAAGCCGTTTTCTCAATAAACAAACTTGTGATTCACACATACATAATTTTTTAAAGTAATCAAACGTTTTACAGAGACTTCAGAGATAAGAGGACTTTGGGATCGACTGTTCAGTTTCTTTGCTTTCTCTAACAGTTAATTAGCACCATAAAACCCTGGTTTAAATCCAAAAAATGCCAAACAGTCTAAGGACTGCTCCTTTAGGCCTTATGAGAAAAAAAAAAAATGCAGTCGTGTTTTTACTGTTTTTAACCCAGGTAATTCAGGAAGATGATGAATCCAGACAGAATTTAGATTTGTCCAGAAATACATTAAGATGTTGGTCTGTGTTTCACAAGAAACCAAGAAGATTAATACTATAAAAATTTTCAATGTAGCAGGCTCCAGTCTCATTTGAAAGCTTAGCTCTCTAACAGTGAGATTTGCAGCGTTGAGCTTATGTTGTCACTTGTTGAAGGACGTGGGTGATTTGTCCAGTTGTGACAGCAGAAAGCTGCATAGTCAAAGCACTTGAAGAAATGGCTAGCAAATATCAGATTAATTTTGTTTTTTTTAATGTTAAAAACCTCTCACGGGAAAAAAATCAGATTTGGAATTATATCATTTATTTTGTTGGATTCGTGTTGGGTGTTTTTTTAAGTTTTATATGTCAGCTTAAGCTTAATTTAGGGAGGCAAGTAGTGGAAGTCAAATTTTTCTGGAGTCTGATTTGGCAGAGAGGCAGCTTAACAGTGGTTTGAGGTATGGTTTCAGTGCTGGACAGTTGTGGATGGGAATATCAGTTACTTAACCATTTTCAGTCTGGTTTGTAAAATGAGAATGAGTGTGGTCTCAATCTCGAGGGTTTTTATGAAAGTATGTGAAACAATCTTTGGAAAACACTGCACCTAATACATGGATAATATTCAAGATTATTAGATATTTTATCAACGGACTCTAGCAGCCAGTCATCAGATAAAGTGAAAGATGGCAGTTTGAACCTTCTGGAAACATAGAGACATAAAGAAGGCATCTGATTTTATAGATAGATATCAATGGATAGATAGTGCTTCTGGAAATACTAGAGCAATTAAATTCCAAAGAAATTGCCTGGGTTTATAGATATCTATCTAGCCAACTATCTGTCTAAATATCTGAAATATTTGTATACATGAGTGTCATATATTTTCAACAGCAGTATGAATAATTACAGTTACTAGAGTTAATAGTTTTAATGTGCTTTTAGTGTGAATTATAGTCATATAATATTTTTAGAGCCAGGCAATCAGAAACATTCCATTAATCATATTTTAAATTTAAAAAGAACTTTATATTTAAAAAGCTATGCTTATTAACCCTGGATAGGCTATAAACAGAAATGTCTATCTTTTACCTAGTATAATTTTTCATTAACGTATGAAAAAATGTGACCCAGGGTATCTAGTTATTTTTCATGTACTGATGTCCAGTGCTAACAGATAAGCCATAAGAAGTGTTTAGGAATAATTAGCAGCACTATTTAACAGTAAAAGAGAAACCCTTTTGGAAATTTATAGATTTATCTTCTTAAGAGATGTTTGAAATTTGGGTTTGCATGCAGACCCAGTTCATAAATGTTTTATAAAAGCATTGTGACTGATGGTAAATTTTTGTGAGACTGCGTGTCCAGTTAATTCAGGGAATACACTCATCACATCATTGACTCATTTGCAGAATTTTAGAAAAATGTTTCCATCTTTAAAACAAACCCTTTTAAGCGCCTGTTGTTTTCTTAACGCACATCAGGTGCTTAGAATTGGGCTGATTGGAATCACAGCTTATGTCACAGATGACTTTTCATTTTACTAATTGTTCCATAGGGACTCAGAGATCATGCTTATAATATTTTTAAATAACTATAAGGGGTACAGCATTATTATGAATCATTTCTTGCCTATGACATTATACTCTGAAGCAGTGGAGGACTTGATTGAATAAATTATTGATTCCTTTCACTCTTAGAACATTATAGCACAGTGATGGATTCCAGGCTCATGCTTCTAGGCGTGTACCATGTAGGCAAGTTCCTTAATACCTTTGTGCTTCAATGAGACGTTGGGAGGGATAAATGAGTTTATCTCACTAAAGCACAGTGCCTGACATAGTCTATGCTTAATAAATATTAGCATTAAATTATTGCTTACTAAGATTTTCTACATGTTACAAACATGCATTGTTTTTTTAACAGGAAAACAACTATATGAAATTTTAATGTTTCCCCTGAATCTAAAAAGGCTCAGTAATTGATAAAGTCCTATCAAGCAGTGTTTAAGAAGTAAGAGAATACCATCAGGCAATTGTCGTTGGGTCTTTTAAACATGAAATGGATTGCAGTGTTGATTTGCTCAACAAATTAGAATTCTCTTGGATCGCAGTCCCATTTTCCTTTCTTATTAGATACTTGAAAAAAAATCTGTGATCCATAAAGTCCATCTTAGGATAAGTTAATAGCAGAAGGGCAGTGTGCCCAGTTATAGTGCATTATTACAATTACAACTGATTTTTTAAAAGTTTAACTATGCATAGAAAACAAAGTACAGACAAATGGATGGTGGAATTGGGGTGCTTCTCCCCATATTTTCTCCACTGAGCATGTATTCAGTTCAGTTCAGTCACTCATTCGTGTTTGACTCTTTGTGACCCCATGAATCGCAGCACGCCAGGCCTCGCTGTCCATCACCAACTCCCTGAGTTTACTCGAACTCATGTCCATCGAGTCGGTGATGCCATCCAGCCATCTCATCCTCTGTCGTCCCCTTCTTCTCCTGCCCCAAATAAATAACAGTCTATTTGTGTAACAATCAATAAAATCTGATTAGCTGTAAATAGCAGGATTTTGGTTTTGTTTGGGGAAAAAAACACCAGCTTGCATAAGCAATTGAAGGTTCTGAACTTACATGTGAGAATTATTTAGCAGTAAGAGAGACCCTTTTGGAAGTTTGTAGTAGGTTTATCTTTTTAAAAGATGTTTGAACTTCGGGTTTGCGTGCAGACTCATTGAACAGCCAACCCTGGCTTTATGGAAACTGTCACTTCCCAGATTTGTTACGTCCTAGCCCTGAGTGGAGGAGGTGTGTGCATATGGCATCTGCCACATGTCAGAGGTCTCCAAGATGGTCAGAAGGAAGACATACTGCACCGAGTTTAATGGGAAAGGTCAATAGGTAAAAAAAATATATATAGCACAATTGTGCGACTCCTTTGACGGAGCTGTTCTACATCCTAAGCCCAAGTCTAATTCCTTTATATTTATGATCTTGGGTAGTCCTCACAGCAGCACAGGTGAGGAAGCTGAGGCTCCCCAGGCGGCAAGATGAGACTGTGACCTGGGGTTGTTCTGACTGCACATCCCATGCGCTAAGCACTCTGCAGCCACTTCAGTGGAGTGCTAAAATTGGGGTGGGGGAAAGAGGGCTTTATGGAGGAAGCATTGTTTAGAAGCTATAAATCAAACCAAGAGAAACAGGAGGAGAGGGCTCCTGTTAAAGGTGAGATGACCCGCCTGAGGAGTATTACCAGCGCCTTGCCAATGGGCTCACTGCCTCTGCAGCCATAGAAGCTGAAGCTTCCACAGTTGCCTCGGAGAGGCAGCAGACCTGAAGGGATCTGTATAGTTGTCCTTTCCCATCCCTGAACTCCCAGAAAGGACCTTGAGAGGAAGTGGGGGCACTGGCCATAAGTCCTACTCTAGAAGAAGCTTACACTAGGAAGTCCTGTCTCCCCACTTCTCTCTATAGAGAATATAGGAAAGAGCAGTGAGCCAGGTGGCTTGGACACAGGGCAGAGGGTGGAGGTGATTTGACCAAAGGTTGCTTCTAGATGGATTATTCCATTTAATCCCAAGTCTCTTGAAAATCATTTCTAGTGTCACTTAAATGTCTGGTGTATTGTGTCAGGCTTTATTGGGTATCATAAAACTGCGTAGCTGGGAGTGTCTGGTTGCCATCCTTTGACAAGGAGGGTTTTTGTCTTCTTTTAATGGGTCTGCATTTCAGAGGATCACTGCATAATAAAAACCAGGGTGTTGTAGACTGTTAAGATTTTTTGTATTTTCAACTCTGCTGGAGAATTAGTAGCTCAAAGAAGAATTTCTTTTAGGTCTGCTTTAGTGAATCAGTTGCTAAGTATCTTTTGTTATTTTTCATGTGCATTTACTGTGTGCAGGTGACTTTGGGGCCAGCAGGTCTTATATTCCCTTGGCTTTCTTACAGAATAGGCTACATTCCCTTTGCAGTCAGTGTCATGTAACTGACATAGCATCCCCTTGGTTGACTGAGGAGAGGAGCGTAAGCTCTGATTTAACTGGGGTTGGTGTCATCACAAGTGCTCCCTGGAGAGGGCTCTGAGTCAGTGATCATTGCCACACTCACATACCATGTAGAGAATTGCCTTCATTCCCAAAGGCTGTGTGCAAACGCACGTGAGCCCACGGGGGAGGGATTTTAACCTTACCCATGTAGAATAACCAGGCTCTCGTTTAGCTGCAGATGCTATTGCCTTTCCTTGTGGCTCAGCAGTAAAGACTGCCTGCAGTTCAGGAGATACAGGTTCAATCCATGGGTTGGGAAGATCCCTTGCAGGAGGAAATTGCTACCCACTCCAGTATTCTTGCCTGGAGAATCCCATGGAAAAAGGAGCCTGGCGAGCTACAGTCCATAGTGTCTCAAAGAGTCAGATTGGACTGAGTGACTGAGCACACACCAGCCGAAAAGGCTCTGAGCACTGGACATTAACACTTTAGCCACCCCCACTGGAGCCCTTTGACTTAAGATCCCAAGCTTTCAGTGACTGCACATTTTGTCTGCTTTTCCAGGAGAAGTTACTGCAGTTTAGCTGTCAACATGAACAAAAGAAATTTAAGGATGGAAAGAGGGATCAAAATCCAAAAACTTCTTGGACCTTGTTGAGACATTGTGAGAATTTTATTGATATGAAACCATCAAGCCAGGTTTATTCAACCAGAACCTTAGACACATTGACGAAGTGTTGAGAGCCACAGACTTGGTGCCTGTCCTGTACCTAAGCCACCCAGACTTTTGTACTATTAGACCATTGCCTGTACATTAGACTGTGAGGCTTCTTGTGGGTATGTAAGGTCACAGTCAGCTGCTCAGATGAGTTGTCAGGGAAAGGTTGACTGTCTCGCCAAGGAGCAGAAGAGTTGAATTGTGACTTCTTGACAGGGCGGCTTTGAACAATAGATTGTTCATTGCACAGGAGTAGCTGGTCAAGGAAGTAAAGTTGGGGCTCAGATCTACTCCAAAATCCATGTGTCCTGGGCTGGAATTGCCTCTGCTAGGAGGAGGGGATGCTTCTTTATGACTCTGTTGAGCCTGCAAGACTGGGTCCGCTTGGAGGGCTGGCTTTTTCCTAATTCACACAAAGACACAATATGATGAGCAGCAGGCTCCTTCAGCCACAGCAACCCTCTAAATGCCATGAGCAGGCAGAAGTCTGGCACATAGTAGGTACTTATTAAATGCCACTGGAATGAATAAATAAAACTACATTCTTTGCACACAGTGAAGTAGATGAGCGAATGTTCTTTTTAATCAAAGGTAAAATTGATGGTATCTACTGGGAATTGCACATTCGGTGGTGCATGTTCCCTCTGACAGGCTGCTGCTTCAGTTCATCATTTCCTAAGGGGCAGGTAAAACCCAGCACTTGAGACCAGCACTTGAAACAACACTGACATTGTTTACTGTGAGTTGAACACCAACAAACAGGCTTGCTCAGCATTGCCCAATACCTGCAGTGGTGTCTCCTGAGAACAGACAGAGGGATCTGTGGTATTATTGACCAGCCATGGGCCCTCCTCTTGGGGACAGATGCAAAGGACAGTGACTGCAGGAGTCGGGAATTCACCTCTGAGTGGCTGGTGCTTAGGTAGAAATACTTTTCTAGTTTTGAGTGAGAAGTGGGGAGGTTTGTTGCTAAAGCCACCAATAACTGAGAAAAGGGATTTGTCGGTGTCCCTCATAGTGCCAGCTAGTGCTGCTTGCATGCTTTCTCTTTCAAGTTGACCCTTTAGAAGCAGACTGTCAGAGTTACCTTCCTCTTGGCTCCTCTCAAGAGGTAATCTGCACAGCAGGTAGGGTCAGCCACATGTAGTGGGTCAGACTGCTAAGGCAGTGGTTCGAAGGATAGAGGTGCTGGCTTGCACCTAGGACCTTGGCCTTCTGCTGTTTTTATGGAGTGGCCGCACCTTGTGAAAAATGCCCACAGGTGCAGAAACATGAATGCCTTTCACATTTCATCTGGTTAAATTCGCCTTTCTTCAGGCAAGCTCTGATTCTCAAGGAATCGCAGGAAGTACCAGTTCCTAAGAAGGATTCCCCACAGAATCTCTTGAGAGAGCAGACTTAACCTGTTGCATTTACAGTATGACTTGATTTTATAAAACTCCAGGAATCTCAACTTTTCAGGAATGTCTCTCTGTTGAATTAGGCAAAAGATTCCGGCACATGTTTTGCCCTCTTTTTCAACATAAATATTTAATGAGCAGCATGCTTCAGCCATTACTGTCCAAATCCAGAAAGCAAATAAATGCACCTGGCCTGCTGCCTGGGAGGGAATCCTCGCATTTCTGCCTTTACCTCTCTTTTGCCTCCAGGTCTCTGACTTCCTCCTGCTGTCATAAATGTCATGGGGCTCAGGGACAGCCACACCCCACAGTGACATCACACAGGGCAGAAACCAAGCTCTCTGTGCACACCTCCTGAACCCTGGACTCAGATTCCTCTGATTTACTAATGCTGACGTGAGAATTCACCTGCCTCAACCCGCATTGCCTGGACCTCAGATGGCTTCTCAGCTTTGTGTCTTCCGTGCTGGGCTTGTTCTAGTCTTCACACTCCTGTGAAAAAATGCCTTAGAAATGCCAGCTTTTCCATTTTTAAAAAATTGGTCATGTATATACAGTGTGCACACGTGTGCTCAGTTCTATCCGACTGAGTCCTATCCTTTGCCATCCTGTGGACTTCAGCAATGTTTTTATACGGTACCCCCCAAAGCTCACAATCATATAAAAAGGTAAACCCTGAGAAAAATCTTGCTCTTAACCAAGACTTTACCACACTCTCTACCGGTTGCAACTTGTAAATATAAGCAAATATATACACAAATATATATATACACACACGCACATATATATATCCTCATTTGCTCATATATATGAATGAGCATATATATCCTCATATATGTATATAAAAGTTTTTCCCTTCTTTCACGAAAGGTGGTATATTTATATATATTGTTCTGTGTCTTGCTCTTTAAAATTAGTCTGTCCTGGAGATCTCTGTCAGCACCATTGTTTTCCGTTGTGAAGATGGACCACAGTTTATTCGACCAGTCTCCTACGACTAGACCTTTGAATTGTTCCCAGTCTGTCGCTAATACACACAGTGCTGCAGCAGATAAAGGTGTCATTTTGCTTTTGTGCAGGTGAACCTAGAGGATTGGTTCCTGGGAACACGACTGCTGAATCACGGGGCCTATCGCCCCCTCGGGAAAGCTTGCGTCATTTCTCCCTGTCCTGGCCACACGTTAGACGGCCTGCTTCCCCACAGCCCCACCAGCACGGAGGGTGTCAGCTCTTTTTATCTTTGCTAGTCTCAGTGGTGAGAAATGGTAATTAGGGTCAGTTACATTTTTCGAATTGTGAATGGGTGAGAGGATTGAAGTCATTGTACGTGTTCTCCCATGGGCAGTCCAGGCCTGCCAGTCCCCCTGTGGGCATATGTTGACCTTTCCTCCTGAAGCAAGCTTCTTGCCTACATCACTGTCAGAATCTCTTAAAAACAGACTCAGGAATGTGATAGCTCTTTTGGGCCTACGGGTAAAGTGGGCTGCCAAATTGTCAGTGCAAAATCGAGAGAAGTGGAAAGTAGGGTTTTATGCCAGTTGCTAATGTCTGATTTATAAATAGTTTTCGGCTAATGGTATTATTAAACTGGGACTTCTCCAAAACCATTATGAAGATGACCTTCTAGTCTAGAATTTCTCACTCTTAAACAAAAACAAGAGAGATTGAGAAAATGTAAATTTCAGTGGCATTTTCTGCAAAATCTTCTTAGAAATCTAGATTTTTCCTTTCACATGCATCTCCTGAAAACTTATACATGCCGCTTTTTTGTGTACCTGCTGAACAGGCCTCCTGTTCACCCTTTGATTTCACCATCAGAGAGCTGTCTACTCTTATTTCCAGGGTGAAAGAAAAGAGGCAAGTAAAAGTACAAGGTAAAGAGACCAGCCAGAGTTCAGGGTTCGATGAAGGGCATGAGGTTAGAGTCACACTGAATCATCTTTCTTTCTGAAATGTTCTTTCAGTTAGCTCTTGGGATGCTCTTTTAATATGAAATTAATTTTCATCTTTTTAAAATGAAATCCATCAAAAGAGAAAATCTTTGGTTGAGTGAAAAGATGACTGTGTGTGGTTTATTTTTTAAATTTTTTGCTTTTAGAGATTCATATGAGGCGGTCTGGTGTAGAGCTAGCTTCCATTTCCATCAACAAAAAGCAAAGCAAAACAGAACAACAGTCTCTCCTTCTCAGGATTCCCACATTTAACAGAGGCCCATGAAAGTTCTAGAAAGGAGGGTCTGGTTTTCCAAGCCCAGTGCTCTCTTCTGAACTCCTAAATGTGTGGATTGTTAGCTTTTGAAGGTGGGTTTTCAGCACTCTGGCGGCTTTGTTTTCCTTCTGGTGCTCCAGCCTTTGTAGTGTTGACCTCACTGCAGTGTCGGCTCCGTAAGACAGGTGATCTAGCCGAGGATCTGTCACTTTGGGACGCCCCACTAGTGGATGAGTGAATGGTGCTGCGGGTGGGTGCCTTCTGGACCCAGTTGGGTCTTTGTGGTCAGCCGTGTTAGGGATCCCATGTTGGACACAGGCCTGGGATGGAGATCATGTTAGCCCTTCCTTGGCCTTTTGGGGTGATGCTCCAGCCCTTGTGCACTCTATGGCAGTGTGCATGATGATTTACAGCCCGAGCCTTCAATGTGATTCACCTGGGCATGTCACCTGACCTCGAAGAGCCTGTTTTCCCATTTGCAAAACAAAGATAATGATACCGTATTTCAACAAATCTAAGGTGTCATCCGTTATGCCATTGTACTATAGCTATACTATCAGCTGTAACCCACATCAACCCTAAGAATGTATTTGTTTTCTCTGGCTGCCATTGCAGATTACCATAAATTTAGCCGCTTAAAGCAGCACGTATGTATTATCTCACAGTTCCAAAGTCATCGTGGGTTTGGCTCATTATTGTGCTCTGGATTTTACAAGTCAGAAGTCTTATAGGGAGGCTCTGAGAAGGATCCGTTTGCAGAGTTGTTCAGGTTGGAAGAAGTCAGTTCCTTCCTACCTCCTTGCTGGCTGTCAGAGAGGGAAGCCAGCCTCAGCTCTTAGAGACTTCTCTTTGGTCCTTGCATTGGACCCTGTCTCAGAGGCAGCAATAGCACGATGAATCCTTCTCCTGCCTGGAACCTCTCTGAGGTCTCCTCTGCTCTCTCTGCCTCCACCAGAAAAAGTTCTCTGCCTTTAGGGCTCATTTGATTCAGTTGGGCCCACCTGAACAATTGAGGCTCCTGTCCCTTAATTATATCTGCAAAGTTCTTTTTGCTGTGAGATATATTCATAGGTTTCAGGGATTAGGGCAAGGACATCTTTGAGGGGCCATTCTGACTACCACAGTCACCCTAGTATCGGAGATATTAAAATGTGAACAGAATATGTTTCTTAGAATTGACTAAATACTGTCTTTGGCTTAAAAGAACTGCTGCTGCTGCTGCTGCTAAGTCGCATCAGTCATGTCCGACTCTGTGCGACCCCATAGACAGCAGCCCAACAGGCTCCTCTGTCCCTGGGATTCTCCAGGCAAGAACACTGGAGTGGGTTGCCATTTCCTTCCCCAATGCGTGAAAGTGAAAAGTGAAAGTGAAGTCACTCAGTCGTGTCTGACTCTTAGCGACCCCATGAACTGCAGCCCACCAGGCTCCTCCATCCATGGGATTTTCCAGGCAAGAGTATTGGAGTGGGGTGCCATTGCCTTCTCTGTTAAAAGAGCTTCTTAACGTATATAAAGCATTCAGGGGAGGTCGATGGTAGTGTTCAGGTATTAACTACTATTATTATAATTAATATTGTGATTATAGTGCTCAAATAATGCCCATCATCTTTAATTTCAATTGAAGTTACTTTAAGAGTTATATGCATTTGACAAACCCTAATAGAGAGAATGTAGGGTGCCAGCAGTTAATTCGATGACAGTGATATGATAGTTACTCCTTGAGCGACTCCTGTGTGCTGACGCGTGCTGGGGCCTTTCACAGGCCTTGAGTAGCCCTCTGAGGTAGGCAATACTGGCTCCGTTTATAGGTGGGGAAACGGGTTCAGGGGTTTGAATACCACTTTAGAGCTCAGCAGAAGGGGCTTCTTACTTTGAATCCACGGCTGTCTGGCTTTGCAGTCTATGCTCATCATGACACCATGTTACCTGTTCTGATGCCCACCAGGTGTGTGAGCTGGAGGGGGTGGCCTCCTGGAAGGAGAAGGAACATGGGAGAAAAGACGTCGCCTTGTGACGTATCTCTCTTGCACTTAGATGTTTCTTTGCTGTTAACTGTTTAATTCATCAAAGGTAAAGATCCTGTCTCTCTGTCCTTTTTTCAGTTTTTAGTAAACACAAAAATGTTCTTTTTTCATTCACAAGGCATTTATACCTACTCTGTGAGGATACAGCTATGAACAATATTGTGATTTATAAGGAGAAATATATATGCAATCTTTGTCTACTTCCTATCACAGAACTTGTAAAACCTTTGAAATTTCCTAAATGATGAGAGCAATAAAAGTGTCTTTTGCTCTGTTATTGAGGTGACTTTGGGACCACACCTAAGGTTGGGGGCTGTTTGTCTAGAGAATAAACCATGTGATTAGAAGGGTAGAACTTTCGACCCCACCTCTCAGACCTCCAGGGAGGAAAGAGGGACTGAAGGCCGAATCAGTCACCCAAGACCAGTGATTTAATCAATCATGCCTATGAAATGAGGCCTCCATAAAAACTGAAAAAGACAGGGTTAGGAAGGCTTCGGGTTGGTGAACACGTGGAGACGTGGGGTAAAGTGGTCCTTGCTAAGGGGGTATGGAAGCTCCATGCCCTTCCCCACACCGTTCCCTCTGCATTTCTCCATCTGGCTGTTCCTGAGTCATATCCTTTTATAATAAACTTTGTGATCTAGTAGGTAAAAAGTTCTATGACTCCACTCTGAATCTGTGGAATCCGATGCTGTCTCCAGATAGTGTCAGAATTGAGTTGAACTGTAGGATACTCAGCTTGCATCAGCGATTCTTTGGCTATGTGGAAGCCTCTGCCACAAATTGGAATTAGTGACCAGAACACTTTTGTATACTGTGTGTGACTTTCAAAGGGAGGAAAGTTAGCATTGGGGAATTTCTACTTTTTAAACTATTTTAAGTGTAACTGGGGCAAAGAGGAGGGGAGAAGAGAAAGAGTGGTTAGCAGAACTAGAGTAAAATAGTATTGCCCTGAATGCAATAAACTACTCTTAAGATTTCAACCTCCGGCATTTTCCCAAGACAGCTGCAGACTGTCTTAGGCGCTTCAAATTCAGTCAGGCACCCTTGAAAACCAACCTTATCATCTTGCCCTTAAAGCCTGTTTTTCTTCCTGCCTTCTCTATCAGTGGACATCTCTATCCACCCAGGAAGCTCTGTGCCCCTTGAGTCATCCGAAACCCTTCCCTCCTCTCCTCCTCCTTCCAGCTCAGACACTCCTGGCCCCCACCAAAGCCTGCCACATCCACTTCCTAACTAGCCCACACATCTGGTCTGATCTCTGCTATCCCCGCTGCCTCTCATCTGGATTGTCACCATGGCTTCCTAATTGACCTTTCCTCTCCACACTGCCATCAGGAGGGTTTTTCTAAAACATGGATTTGAATATGCCACTTCCTGTCTGGCAGCTCCGCAAAGGCATCGCAGCCTAGTAGTTAAGAGTTCCAAGTTCAAGGCTGCCTGTGCTTCTTACAAGCTCTGGAATCTTGAAAGAGTTATTTAGTTGCCCCGTGCCTCAGTTTCCCCATCTCTAAAATGGGTGTAATAATAGTACCAACCTTACAGATAGGCTATAGAATTTAAATCACTTAATGTGTGTGGAGCAATTAGAACTGCCTGGCACACAGAAAGCCCTCCGCCCACAGTTCTTGATAGCATGACTGGAGCTCACCTTCCCTGCTGATCTGCACCTCATCCTCCCACCCTCTCAGTTTCACGCCAAGCTTGCTCTGCGATAGACTCTTGGCTAATGATCAGACACTAGGTGAGTACCCACACAGAGAGCATACATTTAGACCTTTTCATAGCAACTTGGCAGTCATCTTACATCTCTTAAATCTAATGAAAAATTGGACTTGCATTTTATATTTCATTTTTCTAGCAGTTCTTTTTATTGCATCTTATAAAAAGTATTGGTCTATGATGAATTGGAAATAAAACCGAAAAGCTGATGTTTCACCAAGGATAGTTTGAGAAGTACTTCTGTGTTCCCACACACCCTGTCTAGTTGGTTCATCCTGGCCAGGTTATCCATATTCACTGTGTAGCCTTAAATCTCTCTGGATTTCTTTACAGCATTTCCTCTGCCCAGAGTTTATGACATACTTACTCAGCACCTAAGTGCTAGGTTTTGGGATAGAAGAGTGAGTAAGATAACTGCCTCTACTCTGAGGAAGTTCCCCTCCAACTTCCCAGTGAATTCTTGCATGTGTTTTGAAATCTAGCTTGATTCTGTTCTTTCTTTCACCCATTTAAAAAAATGTATTAAATATCAACTGTTTATGAGGCTCTTGATAACATTCTGCTCCTGCCCTTAAGGACTATCAAGTGGTGGGGGGATCGTGTGAACAGACACAAAACCAATGAGAGTAGGATGGGTAGTTGGGCTTCCAGGTGGCTCAGTTTCCAGGTAAAGAATCCACCTATGAATACAGGAGATGCAGGAGGCATGGGTTCGATCCCTGGGTTGGGAAGATGCCCTGGGGAAGGAAGTGGCACCCCATTCCAGTACTCTTGCCTAGAAAATCCCATGGACAAAGGAGCCTGGTGGGCTACAGTCCCTGGGGTCGCAGAGTCAGATGCGACTGAGTACACATGCACATAGGGTGGGTGGGTTCGCGAGAAACGTGAACTGTGGGCATGGCGTATCTGACTTTACCTTGGCCAGACAAGGGGTTGGGAGCTCAGAAATGGTTTCACAGGTACAGTGGAGGCAATGTCATCAAAAACTGAAGATCCAAAACCAAGCTCAAAGCCTAGCTCTGCCACTCACTAGTGATATGACTTTGAGTGACTGACTCAGTCAGTTCAGCTGCTCAAACAAAGTACCATAGTCTGTGTGGCTTATAAATGATGGAAATTTATGTCTCACAGTTCTAGAGGCTGGAAGATCCAAGGTAAATACACCTGCAGGTTCAGTGTCTGAGAACCCACTTCTGGGTTCATAGACAGCAGTCTTCTTAGTATGTGGGATCTATTTTATTTTATTTTTTATCAAAGTACAGTTGACTTACAATATCATGACAGTTGGCTTAAGAAGATGTGGTATACACACACACACACATATATATACACAAAGGGGAATATGAAAAAAGAATAAAGTGTCACCATTTGCAGCAACAGGGATGGAACTAGAGAATATTATATCACTTATGGGGTCTCTTATAAAGGCACCAACCCCATTTATGAAGGCTCCACCCTCATGACCTAATCACCTTCCAAGGTTCCACCCACCGTGACATTGGGTTTATGATTTTAACTTGAATTCTGAGGAGATATATTCAAGCCATAGCACTCTCTGAACTTCAGATTCCTCATCTGTAAAACGGGGTACCAATCTACCCATAAGCCTGAGGGTCACCTGAAATTATTGTATATGTAATATGCCTAGAACCAAGCCTGACATCTACAGCTCCATAAATGTTAGATGTTATCACCTCTGGCTGTTACCGTCTTTTTTTTTTTTTTTCCTCCCATTGATCCTCTGCCTTGAGCACGTATTTAAATTTTCCCTTGTCTGGATTTCCAGTGGCTCTCTTCAACCAGCATACTGATGACTACAGTGAGTTGTGTAGTTTTACCTGCCACTTCTCCACCTCCTCTCCAGAATGTATTGTGCCTCTTGAAGCTAGTGACAGTTTTTCCTCTTTGTACTGCCAGTGACAGAGTGTTCAAGTCACAGAAGACTCAAAGCATATTTAGAGAATTTATATATTGTATTAAAATTTAAATTTGAGCACTTCTTGTCGAAAAGCTTTGTGGAGTCCAGTTATTAAGGACTGAATGTTTATGTCCTCCCTAAACTCACAGGTTGATATCCTAACCACCCCCTACCCCGCCACAGTATGATGATGTTAGGAGGTGGGGGCCTTTGAGTGGTGATTAGATCACGAGGGTGGAGCCCTTATGAAGAGGATTCTTGCACTTATTATGAAAGAGGCCCCGGAGAGCTGCCCCATCCCTTCCACTGTGAGGGGCACAGTAAGAGGATGGCGTTTGTGAACCTGGAAGCAAGCTCTTACCAGACACTGAATCTACTGGAGCTTCAACCTTGGACTCCAACCTCCAGAACTGTAAGAAGTAAATGTTTGTTGTTTAAGCCACTCAGCATATGGCATTTCTGTTACAGCAGCCTGAATGGACTGGTCAAACATTAGCTACTGCTTTTCAGGTGGGAAACCTGAGGCTTCTTCTAAAAAGTTTGTTACTTGTCCAAGGTCTTGGAGCTCGAGGAGAGCAGAAGTGAGACTAGAACACCTCACATCTCCTGTTTCCCTGTTTTGTGCCACCTTGTCAAATCCACCCTGTGAGCCGGGGGTCTGGCTGGGTCCTGGCCAGTCTCAGAAGCTCTTGTCATCCGACCAGCCTGTATAAGAATGGCTAAGTAGGCAGGAACCAGGCCTGGAGAGACCTCTAGACATACCCTATCTCCCCACCTCTCTCCACCCGTCTTGCTACAGCTGCCGTAGTAGTATTTATGGGTCACACCCTTGGCAGTGAGCGAACACATAGAAACCTGGGTTGGAGGTGGAGGACTGAGCAGACCTGTGGAGGCAGGAGGACCTTTACTAAGAGTGAGTGATTTGTAGCAAGGCTACAAGGCTGAGTCAAGGAGGAGCCCAGTAAAGTCAAGAGGCAGGAGAGTTGGGAAAACTCTCGTAAGGCTATCCAAAAGCAGTGAAGCTTTCTTAGACTTTGTCCTCTCCAGGAACATCCTAATGCATCTCCCTCACCCCCTCTATGAAAGGGCCATCCTTGACCCTCTGCTGAAGAGTATATTCCGTGTTCTCATCACTTTGATTGGGTTGTAATCTTTATGATGAGGTCAGGGTGGAGTGGTGAATTCTGACCTCAGACTTCCTTGAGAAAAGTTTTAAATTTATGACTTCAGACATTCTTTTTTTTTTTTTTTTTTTAATCTTTCATTAGGGGAAAAAAAAAGGGAAAAGAATTCTCAAAGGGAGTAGGATCTGTGGCTCAGGTCGCCTGGAAAGCAGAAGAAATCAAGGGTGTGGTTTGTAAACTTGTCTGCATGTTAGGATCAGCTGGGGAGTGGTTTTTGACTATCAGGGAGCCTTGGCTGCTTGCAGACCTGTTAAGTCAGCCCCTCAGGCATGGGGCTAAAGGGTGGCCATTCCTGTAAAGCTCCCAGGTGGCTTCAGGGCACAGTCAAGCGTAGGGGGCGGTGCCGGAGGATGGCCTTCTTGCTGCCCACATTAGCGCCAGGTCTCTGCAGTGCTGGTTGACAGGAGAAGTCGTGACTTGGCCACCAGTGATTCTTACAGATCCTGGCTCATTTCCTTATCTAATTGTGGGGTTGGGAGCAGGCTTTGAGCACAGATCCTCTCTCTGCGTCAGCCACAGAGCCCCTTCTTTGAGACACGCTGAGCTGTACCATTGAGCTGTCTAATCCAGCTCTTCCTGCTTCTGAACAAATTATTGGTGTATCCTATTAGGTAAAGACAAACAGAAATGTTCTAGAAGGAGAACGTCACCGTTCCCACCGTTCCACCCCCAGTGGAAGAGCACAGCATCTCTGGGTGCAGGAGGGCTCTCAGTCAAGGCTTCTGTCTCTGACAGATAATACCACCCATGGACAGTTTTTTCAAGAAAGCTAAATCCATTCCCCTCTTGTGTCTTCTGAGTCATGATCAACATGGGTTCCTCATGGCCAGATTTGTCACGTGGAGCCTAGGAACAAATTAGTGTTTGGGAGGAACATGTATAGGCTCTTGACTTTTAATTAGAAATGGATTTAATAATCAGTGTTCATTTTGTTTTATGTCCAGTAGCATCTTTTATTTTTGCCAGAGATTTAGTAAAGGCAAAATTGTGAAATGTGAAATTCACTTTCATGGAAATGATTTGTGGATTTGTTTTGCTGGATACAAGTACAATTTTATTTTTAGAGAGAGGTTGTTTTTGGATTGAATGTCTATTCCACATAGATGTCCCCCTCCCCCCTCGAGAGCTGGAAGTTTTCTGTATGGTGATGCCTTCCAGAAGCATCTGAAAGTGGCGGTCCCTTGTAACTCTTATGGCCACACACCAAATTAAAATGAAATCTCTGGATTGCCACTAGGTTTTGAAACCAACTTCGCTTTTTACAAATTGGATGATGAGGAGAGGGAAGTAACGTTTTTGTGTGCCTGCTCTTGACCAAGTATTACAGCCTTATAAAGGAAGTATAATTAGTTCATTTTATGGAAGAGGAAACCACAACTCAGAGAAGTTCAGTAACTTGTCCAACTGCACAGATAATGAGCAGAGCCATAGTTCAAATCTGTGTGTCCATCAGACTCCACCATTCTGCTCTCTAGTACTAAAAACAAAAACAAAAAAATGCCCTTAACTCCATAAGAGTTAATTTTCTAGTAGCTTTAAGAGACTTTTCTTTTATTGTCCACAGAAGATTGTCTTGAGAAGCATATAAAACATAAAAACACATAAAGGCATTGTAAAACCTGAGGCTTTAATGGAGTCAGCATGGATGGGAGGACAGAAAGTCCTGAGAAGAGAAAGTGGAACTGCTTCCTGGCAGGTACCCTCTTTATAAAGAGCCCAGCAATCACTCATGTGCATTTGTTTTTAAACTGACTCATAACAGCTGCTAAGACTGGAATTATCAGTTCCCAGCTCAATTGTCTTTTTATTATTTGTGACTTGCCCTTGTTAAACACGGCATTGTAATAGGAACAGCCTTGCTGATTATTAATATGCTTTTGGTTGATGGTAGCATTGAATGCACAAGTTTTGGTTGTTTCACCAGAAAACAATGCTGAGGAAGTTTAGAGTAAATGTTGGGAAAGTGACAGAATTACAGTGTTGGCATTCTCCAGAATTTCTAAACAGGAAAGGCTCAGAGCTGGCAGGCTGCAAGGGGTACAAGGGGACAGATCTGGAAGTTGTGTATGCTAAGCAAGAACAAGTTTTGGTTTTTTTTTGTTGTTGTTGTTGGCCTGGCTTGCATGCTTTTGTAATAGTTTCTAGAGATGTTTTAAAATTTATACTTGATGAATTGAGACAGGGTTTACTGTCCATATTGGAAAAAGGGCTTCAGCAGTGGCAGAGAGGAGGAGCCTAACTAGCAGAGAGATTAATCCCAACTCTGCCACTTGCTACTGGGTGACCTTGAACAAGTTACCTCACCTTTCAGTGCCTCAGTTTCCTCTCCTGGAAGACGAAGGTTATACCGTGTCTTCTTTCTAGAATTATTATGAAGTGTAAGTTAATACATATAAAGTGCATAGAACTGTGCCTGACACTGAGTAACCTAGATGCCCAGTAAATGTTTGCCATTGTTCTTTTAATTAGTTGGGAGTTTAATTGATCTAATTGCTGGGCCTGATGGAGACAGTTTGGGAGGGGAATGTTAAGGTGCCATAGAGCCAGCCTTTTGCAAGTTCTGCCAAAAGAGGTCGTTCTGTTTAGCTTGATAATTTGAAGTCCATGTGTTTTATTCTCACAGTACTCCAAATTTATACTACAGTATAGTATAGTGGGAAGATCGTTAAGCTATTTTTTAGGCATGTTATAATTCCAGCTGTACTTTCAAAAAATGTTAGATGTGGCCTCTGCTGAAACTGTATGGTCATAGGGCAAAGCTATGGTCATGGGGAAGCCATCAAGATCTCTGTGCATGAGATGTCATTGATCCAGGTGCAGGACAGACGGGCCCTGGGCTTGGGCACTGACTGAGTGGAATCATATGTTCCTCTGAGAAGCCAGCACTTCCCCAGCAGCTCCCCCCCAAATCAGAGTGAACAGTGTGGTTTTCATTCTGTGGTGAAAGGAATTGTTTTCTGGAGAAATACACTTTTCTGCTGACTCTAAACACCAGCAAATTTGTCATAGGTCCATGTGAGGTACCCTGCAGGTAGATTGCTGAGTATCTTCAGCAGTTACTCCTGGGGAATGTTTGGAGATACTTGCTCAGGACTATTTCTTCTGTTAACCCTTGAAGTAATTAGAAGGATGCTATTCTCATTCAGTGACTGTGTTTCTACAGGAAATAATTAAGTCCAAGTGCATTGTTCTCTTGATCTAATTTGATAAAGGGCCAGCCAGGAGGTCCTAGGGAAGAAGACTGGACAGAGTCAGGAGCCCTCTGTCGGGCATTTTTAGGTACAGAATTAAGGGAGGTTACAGCGGAAATGGCCCATTGTGGTCATGGAGCCCAACTTCTGCTTTTTGCAGATGAGGAAACAGAGGCCCAGAGATTGGCCTGAATTCATAGAACTCATTGGTGGCTCCCCTGGGACTCCTGGTTCCAGATTCCAGATACCTGTTCCACGCAGCTACACACTTGTCATTAGTGTACTTTCAAGCAGCTCTGTGCAGTAGGACTTCCTGCAGAATGGAAATGTTCAGTCTGTCTAGGATGGTAGTCACTAGCCTCACGTGGCCCCTGAGCACTTGAAATACAACTGTTGATACTAAGTGAGTGGATTTTTTTTCTTGCTTTATTTAATTTTTGTTGTTGTTGTTCAGTCGCTAAGTCATGTCCAGCTCTTTGCCACCCCATGGACTGCAGCATAACAAACTTCCCTGTCCTTCACAATCTCCTGGAGTTTGCTCAGACTCATGTCCATCGAGTTGGTGATGCCATCTAACCATCTCATCCTCTACCTACCCCCTTCTCCTTTTGCCCTCAATCTTTCCCAGCATCAGGATCTTCTCCAGTGAGTCAGCTCTTCACATCAGGTGGCCAAAGTATTGGAGCTTCAGCTTCAGCATCAGTCCTTGCAGTGAATATTCAGGATTGATTTCCTTTAGGATTGACTGGTTTGATATCCTTGCTGTCCAAGGGACTCTCGAGAGTCTTCTCCAGCACCACAATTTGAAAGTATCAGTTCTTCAGCGCTCAGCCTTCTTTATGGTTCAACTATCATATCTGTAAATGACTCTTGGAAAAACCAAAGCTTTGACTATACAGACCTTTGTCAGCAAAGTGATGTCTTTGCTTTTTAATACTCTATCTAGGTTTGTCATATCTTTCTTTCCAAGGAGCAAGTGTCTTGTAATTTCATGGCTGTGGTCACCATCTGCAGTGATTTTGGAGCCAAAGAAAAGAAAATCTGTCACTGCTTCCGCTTTTTCCGCTTCTATTTGCTCTGAAGTGATGGGGCCGGATGCCATGATCTTAGTATTGTAGATTTTTTAGCCACATGTGGCTGCTGATGACCTTTTTGGACAGCCCAGCTTTGGAGACATTGAGGAGGAGAAAAAGGTTGTCCTCACCTCCTGCCTTATTCTCACTAGGTGAGAAGCTCGCCTTTCCAGTGGCTCAGATACACCTGGTTTTGTGACAACCCTGGAGAATCAGCCTGGGCCAATCACCCCCTCTTTCTGGATGAAAAGTAACTCCTCTGTGAAATAGGGGGTTGGTTGTAGCTCATTGTGTGTGTAGTCGTGGCTCTCCACTGATAAGCAGTGTGACCTTCAGAAGGGCGCTTCGCTTGCCTCTGCTTTGTTCTCCTCCTCTGTCACCTGAAGTTAATACCTGTGCTGCTCCTGCCTCTCCATAGCACTGGGACAGGCTCAGAGTAGGAGATCAATGAGAAGCAATCCCTTTGCAAGCAGTTTTTAATGGTCTTTGGTGTCTGGAAATATTTTTGGTTTGGATCGAAGTCTTAGGTGGGTTTTCTTTTCTTTGAGATGCCGCAGTTGATGAATTTAGCATGTCAAAGTGATCTTCATCACCAGAGTAGAGACAAACACCACACAACCCCTATGAAATAGGAGCTGGGAGATACGGTCCTGATGACAGATGACTGATTTGATCAGTGGGTGCTAGTTTTTCCTAATAATCTTGCTTAATGAAGCATTCCCTAATCTATCTCTGCACAGTCAGCCTTTCATCTGAGAAACCAGAGTGGCTCTCCTCCTGGTTTCTCTTCCTTTTGCTCTTTTTCTCACGACAGCCTACGTTAAGCCCCCTGTGGAATACATGAGACCCTGTCATCTTTAGTAAACAGATAAAACCTTCTCAGGGCTCCTTGGGGATAGCCTCTCCTTTAATGCTTCTCAGACCTTGTCCCCAGGCAGTGATTCGCCCCTGGCAGGCACTGGTGGGCCTCAACTCTCTTCAGAAGTATGCCACCAAGTCTCGATCAAGGCATAGTGTACTTTCACTTCCACAGAAGAAGTGGGTCTTCTAGCCTGGCATGAGTGGAGTAGAACTTGTTCTGAGTAGCAGGCAGTATAACATCAAGCTGGGGCCAAAGACAGACGGCTAAGTTGGCAGTTATGGGAAGTTTGCTCCCAAGCATATGAGAAGCCAAGTAGGGCCAGTAATGAGGTATTGGCGGCTGACCCTGGGGTCGGGGGTGACCCAGGGTGAAGTGGCTTAGCTGCAGATGCCATGGAAACCCCGGGGAGCAATATTTTATCGCAGCTGGGTGTGCCTTGTAATGATGGTTGAACAGTTTAGTGGTGTGTTGAGTCTTTCGTTCTTTCAGTTGTTCAGACGCTCAGTCATGTCCAGCTCTTCGCAACCCCATGGACTGCAGCACACCAGGCTTCCCTGTCCTTCCCTATCTCCCAGAGTTTGCTCAAACTCACGTCCATTGAGTCAGTGATGTCATCCAACCATCTCATCCTCTGTCAGCCTCTTCTCCTGCCCTCAATCTTTCCCAGCATCAGGGTATTTTCTGAGTGGTGCCACCCAAAATTGTAGCATCTGTAACTTAGCATCACCGACTCGATGGACATGAGTTTGAGTGAACTCCGGGATGGTGATGGACAGGGAGGCCTGGCATGCTGTGATTCATGGGGTCGCAAAGAGTCAGACACGACTGAGCAACTGAACTGAACTGAAGTCAGAGACCCTGTTTACTGCTCCTGAGGTCCATCGGGTTGGCGGGTGGAATGAGGGTACTTGTCCGAGTTCTCCCTACCCAGGATCTTCAGAGCTGTTTCAAACATTCATATTTCACAAGTTTTGAAGAACTTTTTGTATAAAGGATTCCTCTGTTTATTTTTTAAAAAGCTAAAAATCATAGCCATAGAGCTATGGTTCTCAGATTTTAGCACCAAAGTCACTGGAAAGGCTTGTTAAAGCCCCCCTGGAGGGCTAGTTAAGGCTTGTTATTGCTGGGCCTATCTCCTGAAGAGTCAGTGTGTCTGCATTGAAAATTACATTCTAACCAGTTCCCCCGGTGATGCTGCTGCTGCTGGTCCATGGACCCACACTTCAAAAAACTGAACCACTGGTTGGTTGTACAGAACTAAAGTAATCATAGTAGCTACCTCTTCTGTGTTGGGTACTGTGTTAGAAGTGATAAATTCAGTCCTAAATGAAACTACAAACCTTCTGTTAATATCCACATTTTACAAAGGCAAAAACCAAGACATTACAAACTGTATTTCAGTAACTTACCCATCATTAAATTGCTGGAATTTGCGGTGAGGTCTGGGTTATGCCAGACCCTGCCCCCATCTAGGACATCATTTGCCTTTCGTGTGTAGACTGCTTCTTCCCAACCTGTGGCCCAAGGTGAGGGTGGGGTTTGCAAATCCAGCCTGCATGGCCTGCAGACTGTCTCACGTTTTGGATGTTTGTTGCACAAAAGCATTCCTGTGATAAAGGCCCTGTGAAGTCATCTTAAGTGTCTCAGCTGAACACAGCTAATGTGAAGTGAGCGTTTTCTCACCCAAGTGGACACTGGAACAACAGCTACTATTATTACTGGGGCCCTGGGACGTTGTTTTGTTTCTTGTTTCTGATGGCAAGAAGTTCTTTTTCATACTAGAAAAGATTGGGAGTTATTTCACTAAAGCATGGTGTCCGGTTGCCTTTTCTAAATCTGGGCCTTTGGGAAAGAGGAGGGAGACAGAGTATGAACTGAGAACTCATTTGAGACGATTGCCGCACAGAGTAATGTGATCGTGTGCATGGATTCCACCAGGGACTCTTCACAGCCTGCCTGCAACTGCTGGCCCCACTGGGGACAGCATTTGCCCACTCCTGCTGTCCCCGGCCCGAACTGGCTTTCTCCACTTCTTTCCTCCCTCCCTGTTCTGCTGCTGGCAGGGCCAGCCCTTCCTCCTGGACTCTGTCATGTTCTGTTGCTTGGATTCCTTCCCCATAAGCTGTCTCCTCTCCTAGTTGCCTTTCACTTCTCTGCTGTCTCATTCAAATAACATTTTTTTTTACACTTATTGTGTAGCAGACAGTTCTTCCCCTCTCTCTATAGATGTGTCCAGGCTTGCCAGCTCTGTTCATAGTTATGGTATGTCCAATCTGGGCTAAGAACTAAACTTGCATCATTTACCATAGATCCTTGGATAAGCTGCCTACATTCTCTAAGCATCTGTACAAAGGGAACATAACTTCCTAAGGCTGTTGTGAAGATAAAAGTAAAACAATACAGGTACAGCACTTCCTGCAGGGCCTGAGGTGTGTAAGTAAGTACTCAGGGTGGTTATGGGTCAAGAGGCTTCCCCACAAAGGGAAGGAGGGAAAAGTCATTATCATTGCAGTTTCCTCCACCGTCTCCTTCTGCCTTCAGTCCTTAGAGAATACCCTCCTCCAAAGTACTCCCCTTTCATTGAACTACTTTCTAGATCAGTGCTTCCCAACATTTTTTCATTATCACCTATAAGGAGAAAAGACACTGATGCTGGGAAAGATGGAGAGCAGGAGGAGAAGGGATGAGATGGTTCGTTGGCGTCATCAGATCAGCGGACATGAGTTTGAGCAAACTCCAGGTTGTGGCGAAGGACAGGGAGGCCTGGCGTGCTGCAGTCCCATTGGTCGCAAAGAGTCAGACACGACTGAGTGACTGAACAACAAAAAAGGAGAAAGATTAAAAAATAAGTTTAAGTTAATTGATTTAATGAAACATTAAGGAGTGAAAATCTTCTTACATAAGGGTGAGCTGTAGAGGGCCACAAATATTGTCATATTAAGAACTGTTTACCCTTCCTACCCTGGCCCAAGAGCCAGTTTGCACCCACCTTGGGGCAGGGGAGTGGACACTACCCCATCCAATGAGAGTACATGCTTTAGATCCCTAAGAGTCTCTTGCTTGTGAAACCCACCAGCTTCCTCTGGACCTGCCATTCTTGGTCTCTCCTCATACCTCTGACCAGTGGTATCCCGCCCTTTGCCTGCTGCTGCTCTGATGACACCTCCTCTATCTGTTTTCCTGGACCACACAGCTGGGACTGAACATCTGAGACTTCAGGACAGGGTCACAACTCAGGGCAAAAGTCACAGCTCATTTTATTACAGCAGGAAAGAGGAGCGGGCAGAGGAACCGCGTCCAGTGCAACTAAAAAACGAGCCAGGAGAGGCCAGTGTGTGGTGGGCGTGTGCAGGGAGAGGCAAGGCAACCAGAGCTTCAAATGGGCCACCTTGAAGCCCGCTATTCCTAATTGTTTTGTTTTGCCGTAATTGTAACATATGACTTTAAAAATCTCAAGTACCGCGTTTTGAGAAACTATACTTCTGGGGAAGAGCAGTGAAAGACTTGCAGGCAAAGAGAACAAAATTTGGTGCTGTGAATGCATCAAATGTCAGGTTTGGTGGAGCAGGAGTGGCTGTCTAGAGACAGGGAGAGTCTAAATATGCCTTGCATTCGAGAGTTGGGAGCCAGTAAGTGGTTTAAAGCAGATGCTTTATTTTTGTGTCTCTGATGTGGTTTCCTCCTTTTCCTCCCATTTGCCTTCACTTTTGATGCTGCATGTCCTGAAGATATTAATGGATCCTTTACTCAGTGCTCTTCCTTGACTGTCCAGATCTTTGTTGGAAGTCTGACCTTTGGCATCCATAGAACCAGCCTCCTTGGCAACTCCATTTGCGTGCCCTGTGGGCATCTGCATACCAGCTCATTCAGTGGTCACCCTAAGAAACGACAGAGAGGGCGTAATAGATTCTGTCTCCCTCTGGCACTACCCACATTCACTTGGGCATTCAACAAGTATTTCCCTCTACTCCCTGTTTTTCTTCTCCCTTCCTCTCCTCCCCTCCCCCCCTTTTCCCCTTCCTTCTTCTTTTCCTGCCCCTACCCTTCCTCCCCCTCACTTCTCTTTTCTGTAGCTGGTAAGGAGCCAAGAACTGTGCTCTTGCTTTGTGCACATCATTTTTCATTTAACTCTCACAGTAGCTCTATGAAGTTGTATATTATTATCCCCTTCTGCAGATAAGGAAAGGAAGGATCAAATGGGAAGAGTAACTTGTCCAAATTCACACAGTTAAGTGTCAGAATTAGGGGGAATCTGTGGTGTCTGTCTGATACCCCCCGGGTCATGCTTTTCACATAAACCACTGAAAAAGTCCAAATGGGTCTCTCTCCTTCCTGTCCCTCTCCACTCCAAGCCTTCCCAGATCCTGCTGGATTTGATCCTCAATGGCACAAATGTGGTCATGTAAAGTGAAAGAAAGTGAAAGTGTCAGTTGTTCAGTCGTGTCTGACTCCTTGCAACCCTGTGGACTGCAGCCCACCAGGCTCCTCTGTCCTTGGGATTCTCCAGGCAAGAATACTGGAGGGCATTGTCATTTCCTTCTCCAGCAGATCTTCCTGACCCATGGATAGAACCCAAGTGTACCGCACTGCAGGCAGATTCTTTACCATCTGAGCCACCAGGGAAGCTCTGATCATGTAACGCCTTTATTTTTAAAAAATCCCTCAATTTATAACTGTGCTAACATCCAAGTCCCCCACAGCAGCGTGTCCCTGTTTTTTGTTTTTTTTTTTTTTTTAATCCCTTTGAAGACATCAGGGTGTGGTGGGAACAATCTGGGATTTGATTTCAGAAGACCTAGGCTCAGTCCAGTCCTGGAACCACCACTTTCTAGATGTGTGATCCTGAGCAGCTTTCTCTGAGCCTCATTTATTTATTAATTTATTGAATGTTTATCATGTGCCTTTGATATGCTGTCCTCTGTGTGAGGGTTTTGAATGTGAAGAAAACATGCATGATATTTGCCTTCAAAGAGCTTCCAGACTGGCCTCAGTTTTCTCATCTGTACGAGCATTATGCTGATTTTTATCTCACTGGACTGTTGCTTAGAGTTGACAGAGGTGATGGGCATGAATATGCTTTGCTCCGTGTAAGGTGCTGATCATCTGAAGTTATATTTTCTTCTGCTCCTATTCCGGTAAGGTTCCCTGTACTTTTCTAGCTCCGTATGTTTGCTTATACTCCTCTCAACTTTTAAACAGCCTATGTTTTCTTGCTGGCCCAACTGGAAAAATATCTTATCCTGTAAACCTTTCTAGAACCTCCTTGCTTAATATGAAGTTTTCTTCATTCATGGAAGGATTCAAGAATAATTATAAAATGCTTTTTAGAACAGTTGTTTTCCAACATGTGGTATGCAGACCCTGAGGGACTCAAGAACCTTTCAGGGAGTTTTCAAAGCTCTTTATAATATTCTTACATAATTCTTTTATAATGTTAAAATGACATTTGACTGTTTTAGTTTATTGACATTTGGAGTAATGCAGCAAAAACAATGGAGGCTAAGACTCCTTTTTGGAAAATTTGTATCTGCTGCCATGAGCTTGATGACATCTCAAGCATACTTTAAGAAAGTATACTTAATGACTTTCCTAATGAGATTGGTGGTAATGTTAATGAGTATTCTTTCTCGGTACTAAGTGATGAAATATGTCCAGATATGGAAAACCTGCATAACTCAGTGAACTGATAGTTTTCAAAGACCCATGTGTGATGTTACAAGCCCTGCACAGTAGTGAACTCAAATGAGAGATAGACTAAGCAATTCTAACATAGCAGTATATGAAAAGATCATTGGAAGAGTTTCAGCTAAACTTTAAGAAATCATCATTTGTTAAGTTGTGGTGTTGTCAGAAACATCCATCTCTATCTGTGTGAGGCCAAACTTCATATACTAAGCCAGTACAATATCAAAACAGATTGGACTTAAAGACAAAAGAAAGAATCCAGCTGTGCTCTATTAGATTTGCAGAGATGACATTGAAGAGATTTAAGAAAAGGTAAAACAGCTGTACACTTCTCACTTTATCTTCTTTTGTTTTGAAAAACAGTTTCTCACAATGTGTTGTTTTTATTAGGATCTAATGGATTTATTGTTGTTATGTTTTTAGTCCATTGATGAATATTTTCAAAATTTCTGCTTTAGTTTCCAATAGTGTGTGTGTGTATAGACATATATATGGATATAGATATGTACATCGACAGAGTAAAAAAAGTAAACAAAAGCCCTTTGTGACCCCAGTTTTGGAAACTGTAAAGGGATCCTGAGACCAAACACTTTTGAGAACTGCTGAATTAGAACAATTCTAGTCATTATGGGGTCGCAGAGTCAGACACGACCGGGCAACTGAACTGATCACTGGCATACAGAGCAGTGAAAACTTTAGTCCTTCCTCCAATGAAGTTTATCCACGAATATCCCTGTGATTCTGGGTTTTCTGGCAGGATCTAAGTACAAAATTAGTTCAAATAGTCATGAAATGATTATAGACTAGTCTATGGTACTCTGGCATCCATACCAAGCCTGGAGTGCATAGTAATATATTAGAGACATGAAGAAGAGCAGTTCACCCAAGAGACCAATAAATGTGTCAGTCCCTTCTAAAAAGTCCACTTTCTGCTGAGGGAAGCATCCCGGGCTATTAGTTAAAGATGGAGTGGTCATGTTCCTAACTAATATGACTTATCCCCTGGCCCTCTCCCTTAGCCCCATAGGATTTGGTCAAGAGGAACCCTTGCCCCTGCGGAAGGCATAACCTGACAGACAGCCTAGTCTGCTGTGAAAACTTCAGTTCAGTTCAGTTCAGTTGCTCAGTCGTGTCCAACTCTTTGTGACCCCATGGACTGCAACAGCCAGGCCTCCGTGTCCATGGCCAACTCCCGGAGTTTACCCAGACTCATCTCCATTGAGTTGGTGATGCCATCCAGCCATCTCATCCTCTGTCATCCCCTTCTCCTCCTGGCTACAATCTTGATTCCAGCTTGTGCTTCATCCAGCCCAGCGATTCTCATGATGTACTCTGCATGTAAGTTAAATAAGCAGGGTGACAATATACAGCCTTGACATACTTCTTTCCCGATTTGGGATCAGTCTGCTGTTCCATGTCCAGTTCTAACTGTTGCTTCCTGACCTGCTTACAGATTTCTCAAGAGGCAGTTCAGGTGGTCTGGTATTCCCATCACTTTAAGAATTTTCCAGAGTTTGTTGTGGTCCACACAGTCAAAGGCTTTGGCATAGTCAATAAAGCAGAAGTAGATGTTTTTCTGGAACTTTCTTAAAGGCACCATGTGCCCAGTTGGATTCTTTATAAAGACTTGTGAATGAAAGACACATGGGACCGGGAGAGCCGGCACGCTGATGTGTGGCCGAGAAGACAAGCACAGAAGCCACATCGCCCGCTCTGAGTCAGCAGAAACTGAGAGAAAATAGAAGCAAAGAGGAGACCTAAGATCCTGCAGGAGCAGTCCAAGCAGAGAAGAAAGGCTGAGTCATCAGTGTGTGTGGCGGGGGTGTCCCGTATTCCTGCTGTTAACGCAAGACCAGAGAATTCAATCCCCAAAGCTGCCTTGGCTCCTCTTGATTCTTGAGCTGATTTTTTTGGTCTCAGGGAAACCTGTCACCATGGCTCTCACTGTCTTGTGTATTTTTACAGTAAACCTCTAATATGTGAGGTCAGCAGAGGGAGTCTGTTCCTTTCCACAAAGGAGCCTAACATACACAAAGGTGATTGGAAGTCAGTCCGGGTGGTGGGGTTGGGGACATGCCTTATAGGAGATGGTGTCAGCAGGGTCCAACGGAACTTTAGTGGACAGAGGGTGTTCCAGGCTGGAGCACCAGCGTGGCCGAGAAGCATGTGTGAGGAGAGGAAGACAGTGGCAGGAGAGGTCACCAAAGTAGTGTATGAAGGGATTATTTGGTTGGTCAAGCTGGTTAGCTCAAATGAACTCTTGCAGAGAGCATTGGAAAGCACCAGAGGAGACCAACTCTGGCAAAAGGTGAAAGGAACCTTCTATAGGTTCTTGAGGAGAGAGTACTGAAAATGGAAGTGGGTGAAAATTAGACTGGCCTGGTAACCAGGAAGGATTTGAGGAGAGAGCATTTGAGACAGGGATACTGGTTTCAAGGCCATCATGGTAACCCTGTAGTATCCATGGATGTCCTGGGCACCTCAGCCCTGGTTACAGTAGAGCCTGAAGAGCCAGTCCCATTCATTCACCCAAGAAAGGGCTTGGTTCGAGGGACTTGGTATGGTTACCTGCTGTGCAGCTGTGTTAGGAACATCCCAGAGGTGGCTAGAACCTGTGCTGACTAGAATGGAAATGATCCTTCTCTCTTCCATCTCCTACCCCATGTTGTACATTCTGATAACCCAGTCTTTGACAGAAAAAGCCCTTCCTTGCTGAGGGAAAGGTAAGAACTGGGGAAGAACTTCTTTGCGAAAAGTGTGAAAAGTTCAATGGGGAATCATTTGCATAAAATCAATTGAGGATTTTCCAAAAGGTCTTCCCTTATGGGTCAGCTGGTAAAGAATCTGCCTGCAATGCGGGAGACCTGGGTTCGATCCCTGGGTTGGGAAGATCCCTAGAGAAGGGAAAGGCTACCCACTCCAGTATTCTGGCCTGGAGAATTCCATGGACTATACAGTCCATGTGGTCTAAAAGAGTTGGACACAGCTGAGCGAGTTTCACTTTCACTTCCAAAAGTCAGCGCAACCACAGCAAGGGGCCCTTTTCCCAAAGCCATGTACCTCTGGTTGGGTTTCTCAAGATTTTAGATGTGAAGTGTAAACATTTTATTTTTCTGTTATTCATACTTGAGTTGTTCTTTTTCATAGTGAATTTAATTTATGGTTTTGTACTACCTGGCTCAACTGTGCTTGTGAATTTAGATGCTCAACAAGCAGCAGGATCACCTTCCTCTATATGCTTGTCTTGTATGTGGTGGCATCTTAGGAGAGCATTTCATCCTTCAGAAACGTTAAAAGGGAAGGGGGTCCCTGCGTTTCAAGGACCCGTGTTTTCATGGGAGGTCAAGAATTATTCTAGTGAGCATGACTTTTTGTGTTTCGCCAGTTAATTAATTTTTAACACATAAAAGTGATATTCCAAGTTAGAATGAGTTGGGTATTGAGTTGGGGTGAGCTGCGGTAAGAAGCTACTCCATTTTATTAACCTTAGCAAATTGTTAGCCGCTTAAAGCTCAACATTCAGGAAAAAAAAGATCATGGCATCCGGTCCCATCACTTCACAGGAAATAGATGGGGAAACAGTGGAAACAGTGTCAGACTTTATTTTTTTGAGCTCCAAAATCACTGCAGATGGTGATTGCAGCCATGAAATTAAAAGACGCTTATTCCTTGGAAGAAAAGTTATGACCAACCTAGATAGCATATTCAAAAGCAGAGCCATTACTTTGCTGACTAAGGTCCATCTAGTCAAGGCTATGGTTTTTCCTGTGGTCATGTATGGATGTGAGAGTTGGACTGTGAAGAAGGCTGAGCACTGAAGAATTGATGCTTTTGAACTGTGGTGTTGGAGAAGACTCTTGAGAGTCCCTTGGACTGCAAGGAGATCCAACCAGTCCATTCTGAAGGAGATCAGCCCTGGGATTTCTTTGGAAGGAATGATGCTAAAGCTGAAACTCCAGTACTTTGGCTACCTCATGCAAAGAGTTGACTCATTGGAAAAGATTCTGATGCTGGGAGGGATTGGGGGCAGGAAGAGAAAGGGACGACAGAGGATGAGATGGCTGGATGGCATCACGGACTCGATGGATGTGAGTCTGAGTGAACTCCGGGAGTTGGTGATAGACAGGGAGGCCTGGCTTGCTGCGATTCATGGGGTCGCAAAGAGTCAGACACGACTGAGCGACTGAACTGAAGCAATTGCCTTTACTTCTTTGCACCCCATCTATAAAATAGATAATTAAAATATCCTCTTCTTAGTGTGGACATAAGTGTTAAGTGAATTAAAGTGTAACTCAATTGATAAACAGGTATCTACTATATGTCATTTACTCTGCCTGTGGTTATAGTAAAAACCAAGATTGAAATGGGGCTCAAAGAAAAGTACTTCCAGGTGTGCCCAGTAGGTAGTAAAATGTTCAGTAAATGTTACCCATTGTTGTTATTGTTTTTGATGGAAGTGCACCCAAATTCAGAAATTCTTGAACAAACCAGAGTTAGCCAGAGGAAGGTTATAGAAATCCAGGTCTCAAGCAGAAAGCCTCCTGAGTGCACCAGTCTCAGCAAGGAAGGGCTGTCCCTGGCAAAGACTGGGTTATCTCAATGTGCAGTTTGGAAGGAATCATGTGTCATGCTTTTCACATACATACACACAGAGAACATTCATTATGTGGTTTTCAGGCACCGAGAACAATGTATATGTTTAAGCTGGCAAATAAATGGGTGTCTTTTATCACTAGGGCATTCATTTTCATGATGGACATCCAGCAGGCATGTTTTTCAAAGCTGGTCACATGTTAAATTGTAAACATGCATTTATAAGAATTCTGTAATATTGATCATAAGAACTATGAAGATAAAATAGAAGAGTCAGTTGTGAGTGGTTTTATTCTGAATTTTCATTGGACACTTTACAACTATTCTTATGAGTCCTCACATTCTAGTGCCAGTTTTCCCAGCATGTTTATTTTTGCGTAGTTGTGTCAGTGTGTACAGCTTCTGTGTGGATCTGCTTTGGAGTCTAAGCCTGGTGGATGTTGACCTTTTCCTGTTTTCCTTTCACTCCACCGCTTTCTCCTTGGGTTATCAATAAAATGGTCTCCTGTACTGATAAGTAGGCGTCCATTCACCTTTGTATCCAAATGCTAGACATTTGGGTTGTTGCCAGTGTTTCACAATGAGGAACATATTTGCTGTAAATATAGTGTAGAGATTGCTTAGTCAGTGACTTATTGTGCACCTTCTGGAATGACACTGTCTGGCAAGGTCTTAGAAGTGATATCAGCTCATTAAACTAAGAGTCTTGAGAACTGGCACTCAGGAGTTCCTGAGACAGCATCTTATTATTTGGCTTATTTTTCTTTATATAATTAGGAGATATGTAGGGAGGACCTAGCCTGTGCAAGGGAGTACCAGGCACTGGTGAGCAAGGTAGAAAAGGTCTCCAGCTAATGGTGCATACATGGCCAGCAGATGCAAGATGAGTGTTGTGGAGGCAGATGTTGTCATGGTGATGTTGCCATCCTGTCAGCACAGTGTCAGACTTCCAGGTGAAAAGTGGATATTTGGTTTGGGTGGGTCTAGATACAGTATACAGTGTAACTACTACTTTAGATTAACTGAAGAGGGTGGGGTAAGAGGCAGTCAAAATTGTAGGATATTAAAAAGCAATACAATGGTTTGTTATTTCTAAATTGGGCTAACAGAGTGATGGCCAGGTTCAAAGCTACATGGTAGAGCAAAAAGTGCAAGGCCTGTGAGTTCAGACAGCCCCAGTTTTGACTCTTAACTCTGCCACATGTTGGCTTGTGGTTTTGGGGAAAACATTTAAACTTGCTGAACTTCAAATGTCCTTACCTCTAAAACGGGTATAGTATTTTCTATCTTTTGGCATTGTTTATATTCCCAGTGCCTAGTTCAGTGGCCAGTGCTGGATAGAGGCTCAGCAGTTGGTTGTTGGCAGAAAAAAAGAAAGGATGGATGGTTGGATGGTTAGTTGGGTGGCTAGTTAGATGGATGGATGGATGGTTAAATAGATCGATGATGGATGGATGGATGGTTGGATGAATGGATGGAACAATTACTATGGATGGAGAAAGGCTGAGAACCTCTGTGATAAATGGTTATAAGTCATCTAAACAAGTCATATTTGCCCTATTAGCTTGAAATTTGCCAAACTAGTTTTCTCACTTTGAAGTTAGTGGGGATCAAATTAAGAAGCCATTAACCTCTCTTTTGTCATCTCATGCATATCAAGAAAAGAAAATATGACTAATTGTGGCCCTAACAAGCAGGAGCTTTTTCTCCTGCATATTCAGAAAGTCTAGAGGAGATGGTCACTTCTTTCATTTGCCACTGATGATCTGTGCCCTTTTTATTCCTTGCATCTACCATTTTTGAAATTTAGACTTGCTTTCTCGGGATGATCACAGTTCTGTGCTTGACTACCAGTTTCAAGTTGAGAACCAAGGAGGTGTGGCTCCTATCTTTTCGTGTTCAGTCGCTCAGTCATGTCCAGTTCTTTGTGATCCCATGGAACTGCAGCATGCCAGGCTTCCCTGTCCATAACCAATTCCCGAAGCTTACTCAAACTCATGTCCATCAAGTCGGTGATGCCATCCAACCATCTCATCCTCTGTCATCCCCTTCTTCTCCTGCCCTCAATCTTTCCTAGCATCAGGGTCTTTTCCAATGAGTCAGTTCTTCACATCAGGTGGCCAAAGAATTGGAATTTCAGCTTCAACATCAGTTCTTCCAATGAATATTCAGGACTGATCTCCTTTAGGATGGACTGGTTGGATCTCCTTGCAGTCCAAGGGACTCTCAAGAGTTTTCTCCAATACCACAGTTCAAAAGCATCAATTCTTTGGAGCTCAGCTTTCTTTATAGTCCAACTCTCACATTCGTACATGACTACTAGAAAAACCATAGCTTTGACTAGACAGACCTTTGTTGGCAAAGTAATGTCTCTGCTTTTTAATATGCTGTCTAGGTTGGTCATAGCTTTTCTTCCAAGGAGCTAGCTTCTTTTAATTTCATGGCTGCAGTCACCATCTGCAGTGATTTTGGAGCCCCCCAAAAATAAATTCTGTCACTGTTTCCATTGTTTCCCCATCTATTTCCCATGAAGTGATGGGACCAGATGCCATGATCTTAGTTTTCTGAATGTTGAGTTTTAAGCCAACTTTTTCACTCTCCTCTTTCACGTTCAAGGGGATGTACTCTGTATATAAGTTAAATAAGCTAGGTGACAATATACAGCATTGACGTACTCCTTTCTCAATTTGGAACCATGTTCAGATCTAACTGTTGCTTCTTGACCTGCATACAGGTTTCTCAGGAGGCAATTAAAGTGGCTGGTATTCCCATATCTTTATGAATCTTCCACAGTTTGTTGTGATCCACAGAGTTTGTTGTGATCCACACAGTCAAAGGCGTTAGCCTAGTTGATGAAGCAGAAGTAGATGTTTTTCTAGAATTCTCTTGCTTTTTCTATGATCCAACAGATGGCAATTTGATCTCTGGTTTCTCTGCCTTTTCTAAATCCAGGTTGAACATCTGGAAATTCTCGGTTCACGTACTGTTGAAGCCCGGCTTGGAGAATTTGAGCATTACTTTGCTAGTTTCTTGTGAGGAGGCAGAATTTTCCCAGCATCCTCATACTATGTCCCCTCAGGACTTACTGAGCTGAGAGCAACAGCCACCCTTAGGCCAGTGCTCCCTCCTTTCCTGAGCTCACAGCATCTGCACACAGATAGAGTGGGGTTCTGTTAGCAGGGAAATGTTGAGGGCTGTGTGGAGTCCTAGTTTCACAGAAGTGAACTGGTTAAAAAAAAAAAAGCAAAAGTTCAACTTTAATGGATATGATTAGCTTGTAAAACTTTGTAATATGTGTTAGGAGATTCAGGATTTGCAAGACCCCAATTAGGGTGTTAAGATTCTGCTGGTTTTAAGCTGGGTAGAAATGTTTTTGTGACTATATGTCTCTTTATTGTGTGTGTGTGTGAAGGTTTTTTTCCTCCTCTTCTTTTTGAGTGGCAGAAGCAAAGAGGAGGAAGAGTTAAAGTAGGAAAATATTTTCTGGAGTTAGTGCAAGGCCTCTGAAATGCTGCAACCCTGACTTGCCAGAAGCCCTGTGCTGAAACTGGCCAAAAAAACTGTTAACAAAATACTTCCCAACCAAGCTAAATGAAGAGAAGAAAATATAAAACAGTATGGGCAGAGGCGGAGGAGGTAGATACTCTGAAAGAAAGGTTGGCAGTAAAACTTTACACAAAGTGCAGGAATTTAAGAGTTGTTCACTAGTGTGCGGTTTATGCTGGCTCTGCTCGGGTTCAATGCTCAGAGAGCTGAGGAAGAAAGGACACCACTTGCCTGGCCTGAGAAGGATGCAAAGACTACAGCGGGATTAAGTCCAGAGTTAAGTTATACATACACACATTCTAGGAATCCAGATTGTGGTTTAAAACATATATGAGTATATCAAAGTATTTTTGTGGAGCTTTGGACTTGGATGACAAAATTCTTAATAATCAGTGTCTGTCATTTTCCTCTTTTGGAAAAGAGGAAATCCAACAACTTACATTCCTAAATAAATAAGATTTTATGTCACAGACATCAAAACTTTTAAGCTTTAAAAAAAAACGCACATGTCAGTAGAAGTTCACCAAGACTTGCAGTATTTGATTTATTGCATTTCATTCATTGAAGAGGTAAAGGGGCAGAACTGATACCAATCAGTGTTTTATGTCTGTGTTATCTCTGCTCTTAGAATTTGACCATATCCCTGAACTGTGCTATTTCTCAAGTGACTGGAGATGAATAATATCCTGTTTTTATATAAGGATTTCAAAATCTCATATATAAAAGCTCCTGAAAAATGATACTTTAAGAAAAGGAAGAAAAGACACAGTAGACAAATGCCAGTTGACTAGACTCTCTGAAGCTGAGGTTTGCCAAGAGGCCAAGGAGAGAAGGGTGGAATTCAGAGAGAGATACTAGTCTCTACGGGGTTACATTCACTGCCACACTGGGAAAATGCCAGAGGGCTGGGAATGGCTGTCCCCTCGGAGCCCACACTGACCACTTGGTGCCTCATCATAAATGGAGCTCATTCATGAAGGAAACACTGCTCTTCTGAAAAGCACCCATATTGAAGAAGCAACCAGAAAACCCAGATGTATAGGGGATGCCTGGCAAGAGGGATCTGTGTCTCCTCCTTCCTGCTGTCTCTTCCAAAGAGTTTCCTTAATATTTCCCAGTATTTTCTGTGACCACTGGGGCCCAAACTCTGGAAGCATACAACAAAAGTAGTGTAGCCAACCACTTGGCATTGAAATCTGAGCCAGCTGTATTCAGAATTAGCTGAAAGAAACACTGCCACTGTCATAAATAAGGCAGACAGTTCTCTTTATTAGTTGAATTCTCTGAGCATTTTTTGAAGATAATAAAGCTTTAAGGCTTTAGTAAGAGGCAGAAGACTGTAAAACACGTCAGATGCTTAGTAGAAACTCAGAGTGTAGCTATGACTTTGTATGCATTGAACTGGGTGACCACACCACTGCCTCTCAAGGGGATGGGGTACCCTAGCCCAGCCCCTGGTGGGGTGTTTTAGGAAGGGCAGACATACCAGAATCTTAAATGTGTGTGGGGGGTGGGGTCGTTTAAAAATCATGTCTTATGATTCACTTGGGGAAAGGGGGAATATTTACTTTCATAACACAAACATCTGAAAATCAAGTTCAACAAAACATTTCTGGTTAGTTGACAATATGCATTCATTCAGTAACAAAAAAAGGTTATTTTATGGAATGCCTAGTCTGTGTCAGGCGTCGCCTTGGGCACTGAGGGTCCAGCAGGGAACAAACAATGTCCTTTTCTCATGGAGTTTACATTCCAGGAGAGGACAGGGCTCATAGCTCAATAGGACAGAAAATAGAGTGCTAAGTACTATGACGAGAAGCAAAGCAGGGTAAGGGAAGAGAGAGATGACACTTGTCAGAAACCAGCAGGAAGGCCAACAAGTGTGCAAGCCTGTGGTGTCTGTAAGAAGAAGGCCACCAGCATGAAGGATCAGTGCTGAGGCTCGAAGCAGAGATTGTGTGATGTATTTGAGAAAAGGGAGGTCACTGTGACCGGATAGAGTGGCCCAGTCCAGTTCCTGCAGAGCCTGATAGACAAAGGGTTGGCAGTAGGGGGTGCGCGAAGCATGCTGGGAAGCCATTGGAGGGTTTTAGCAACGAATTAAGTCATCTGAGGATGCCAGTGCCCCCTGCTGGGAGGGAGCGAGAGATCAGCTTGGAGGCTGCTGATGTCACCAGGTGAGAAATGCTGCCTGTTTGGACAAGGAAGAAGGGAGGGGAGGGATGCTGAGATGTGACTGGATTTGAGAGATGTGTTGGAGGTAGGGCTGACAGGATGTGCTGACAGTTGACTGGATGTAGAGTAGGTAAGGATGGAGCCTAAGATGACTGAGGATTCCACGTTGAACAGGAAGCATGAATGGTGGTGTCCCACTTTCAGCACTGGCAGCCCAGGGGATGAGCCGTATGGGGAGATTATTAGGCTGTGGCCTTTGTTGTAAGTTTGAGATGCATAATAAGGCTTCATTGAGGAGATGTTAAGTCAGAGAAGAGCCTGGGAATGGACTTGTAGATTTTAAAGATTTAGGGAAGAGGAGAGAATCCAGCCAAGGGGTAGATACCATAGTTTCCTAAAACAGCTTAGGAAGGACACATCAGAATCTGTTTGGGGGAAGGAAGGAGAAGGTTTTTATGGTTATCAAAAATGAGTGTAAGTTTTAAAAGGTTAAAAAGACCGTCTTACATCATCACTATCTGCAGCTGTTCCCAGAATCAAGGAAGACATATTCAGAGAAATAAAAACTAGCTTTGCCAATAGAAGATAAATAGGAAATAGCTGATTTCTGAACTGGCTGTTCTGTTGAGCTTTTCCTAGACCACTGTGAACTTCTTAGGTTTAGAGAGATAGAAATATGTACATGTAGATATTTTAAAATTTTATTGGAAGCCTAGGATATGTTAAATAAAAGAACTCATTCTTGTGGGAAGGAAAACAAATACATGGAAATTTAAAGTATGGTAGTCAGAGGACCTTATAATCAAGTTGTCCATGCAGATACATTAAGAAATGAGATACATGAGGGTTCAAGGTGAAGGTTGGGTATGGAAATGGCTAACCCATAGTCAGAATGTTGCTTAAGCCTTGGACAGCCTTCAAAATCATCCCAGTGGTAGGGTGAGTGGCAGATTTTTTTTTTTTCCTTGGTTCTGGGTGGTGGTGGTGGTACAGTGGGTATATGTCTGTATACTTCCCTGAAGTAGTGTCAGCGGTTTGTGTCCAGAATGTGTATAAAATGCATGAAAATGTCCATGAGAATGTCCGGAGTGGGATACAAACTTAGAATAGAGGCAGCAAAGATGGCTTTACCCAGAAAGCAAGTACAAGTGGTAGGTGTAAAAACGAGAAGTTTGTATCAATTTTCTTAGGAGCTGTCGTCTTGTTGAATTGTGGCTTTGAGTGGATTATATTGAACGTTGTTGGATTTGCTTGCTTGTTTGTTTAAGCTGTTGGCCTCTTGATAATATGGGATAAAGATGAACAATTCCTAGAAGATTCTCAATGCCCAGGCATGTCTTTCGTGGCTACAATGAAAGACTGAACCATCCAGTAGAGTCCAAGTGCCCAAACCAGGGTGGGATATTTCATAGCACGGCACTCCATGTGACTGTGAACATAGGTGACTTGGAGAGAGCCACTCACAGGCTAACTTGAGGACCACTTGTCATTTCCTTATCCTCTGAGTCCAAGGCCTGCAGACGTACACTCACCCACAGCAAAGTCTGGCAGAGTGAAAACAGAACCTCTGTCCTGTTTTTCTGACCCAGGCTTAGGGCTGTGCCCTTTGCTGCATCCTGCCCTCACTGCTCTGTCTGACTGTGCAGCGGACATAACCCGAATATTTCTGCAGTGAATCTCTCTGTCTCAGTTTCTGATGGAAAGCGTGTCATGGAGAGGAGTGCTATGATTAGAGAGCTAGGTCTCATGGAGAGAATAATTATTTTCATTGTATCTGCAGAACTTCAGTTACCCATAACACCTCAGACTTTTTAGAGGGAACTATAGTTCTAATATATATGCCCCAAACTTTTTAGAGGGAAACATAATTCTAATATACGTTACCAGTGATAAATGCTGCTACGTTTCACTCTTTTTTTAAACAGTTTTTTGAGGCTAACAAAATTGAACCCTACTGAATGGTTTTCTTCCTTGAATAGCTGTATTCAAGCATGATTGGATTTTGAAAATAGTGTTTTCTTTTCCTTGAAAACTAATCAGAAATGTGTTGGAGGTCATTGTCTGTTGCAGAAAAAAAAGAGTCTAAGGTCATATCTCCATCCGTTCCTGTTTCAGGAATCTTCACAAGGAGCATTGAGCCTTACTAACATTAGCTGAGCTTTGTGGGAGGAGGGGGTGGGGGTGCCTTTGAAGCAGGATTGAATGGTGGGTCCTTGGCTCTTATCAGTTTGAAGTCTTGCTGCATCTTCTGCTGACTACACACCCCAGGGGCTGTTTTACTCATCACCCCATTGCAAGGAAAGCAGTGCTCTTGAAGAGCTTGTGTTTCCTTTTATCAGACAAGAGCTGTGGGCCGTGGCTGTCTGAGTCAATAGCACTGAAGCGAAAACTCAAGTATGGCCATCATCTAATCTCAAACCCTGGTACTTTTTTTCTGTAGTTCTCCATGGCCCAATTTTTCACCCCCAGTCATTCTAGCAAGATTTATTAGATGCTTTCTGCCTTTCAGATATTGCCATAAAGTAATATCTTATTGGACCTATAGTTATTGGAAACCATGTTGTTTTTCTTTGTCTTCTCTGCTTTCTTAACTGTCTGTTGACCGGTAAGATAAGCCATTACAATGGGTTAGGTCCCTAGTCAACAAAGTAATGAAAATATGTTTATGACCCTGTGTAAGTAAATAGTTTCATTTATTTAAGGATGATTTGCAGTATTAAATTTGAAAGATATTTGGTTAATTCTCAGTCAACAACAGGAAACACAGAAATTAAATTCAGACTCATCTTTTGGCTGATTACTGTGTTCGGTAAGCATTTAGTTAGTGACTCCCTTTAGCACAACAGCTAGTGATCACTAGGCCCTAAGCTAATCATTGGGCTTTGCAATTATAATTCAGCATGAATTATTGCAAATGATATAGGGTCCCAGACAAGCCCCTGAGATGTCCAGGAGGGTCCTGTAGCTCAAAGAGTCTAGATTAGCTTCCAGGAGGTTAGATCACATTTAACTTTGCACCAGTTCTAATATAAAAGCCTAGGGCATAAACCCTATTGTCCACTTCATGTACCTCAAAAACTGAGTAGATGACCACCATCATAGTTTGCATGACACTGAGGAGGGGTTCCTAGAACATGAGACTTTCTGGTGTTAGTACTGGAATGTTCCAGCCAGACCAAGATGAGTTGGTTTCTCTATTCAGGTATGGAATCAGTTAACGGAAAGGAATATCAATGAATACTGTCATCTAAAACCAGCAACTTTTCTATAGAATGAGATGATTCTGTCTTCCCCATGGGATAGTGATAAGGCCTGCTCACTATTCCTATCGTGAGGTTGGGAAGCTGGCTGTGTGTTTTTCCTTGGAATTGGGGACCAGCATCATCTCTGATAGGGCAGTCTGTCTCCTTGCCCTCCTCCAGAGGCCTATCACCTAAGGGGGCCTTGACTGTTCCCTCTGGATGAATCACTGCCAGCTCTTTCTGGTGTGAGGGTGCTAGAGAGCCTGAGTTCTTTCTATTGGCCTTATGCTTCTCACTGTGGTTATCCCCTTTGGATTTTACCTGCTATGACCTCTTACGTAATAACGCCTCGCACTGATTTGAAACTCTTTGCTTTTTTTTTTTAATATATGAAGCCTTTCATTATTTTAATTTGCCATATCACTTGGCATAGTTGGTTGGAAAAATGCTCAAATATTTTTTTCAGATTTTTTAAAAAAATTATTGAAATATAGTTTATTTACAGTGTTAGTTCAGGTGTACAGCAAAGTGGTTCAGTTACACATATAGATATACAAATATAGACATTTTTTTTTACATAGGTTATTACATGCTTTTGAGTATAGTTCCTTGTGCTATACAGTAAGTCCTTGTTGGTTATCTATTTTATATATAGTAGTGTGTATATTTTAATCCAGTTCTAAGAGATACATATACCCCAATGTTCACTGAAATCCTTACTCTCAAAATTGCAGCCAGAGCAAACAAAGGTACTTGCTTCCCCTCCAGCGTTTGTATAGACTGTTCCATCTGCCTTGCTCATGCCTCCCTCCTTGCATCTTCTGGCTAACCTTGGTCATCCTTTACATTTTCACTTTGATGCCACTGCTCCCTGGATGCCTTCTGTGATCATCTCAGACTGGTATAGGCAGCCTTCCTCTGTGTTCTTGGAGCTCCTTGGACTTAACATGGTACATTACATGCCTCTGGAGTTGTAATTGTCTGATCAGTCATCCCTGTGACTCATGGTAGACTCCTTGTGGAGAAGGAATGTATTTTGTTCTTTGTTTTACCCACAGAGCCTTCCATATTGCCAGGCTCACAGTCGGTATATAAGCTTATAAGGAGGCTTATAAGGAGCAGGATAATGGAAGAACTGCCAAGGAGCAGACCACTTTTATATACAGTGGCTTTGGTCTTGTGGTGACCCTGACTGTCCTTTCAGTCCTCCTTGGGAGACATAAGCCACTCTAGATCTTTCTCAAAATAGTTACATCCTCTTCATTCATGGACCACCATCTAGTCTAGTTAGGTCTTCATTTGCCCTATAAGACACTGAGCACATTACAAAAATACATGTGAGGTAAACAAGCCAACTGCTAAACATTATGTAAATATCAGTAGGGGAGACACAGGACCCAAGAATGTTATGTAGGGTGAGGACATTCCATTTTATGTTTATTTGTATGTACATGTCATAAAAATATTTCTCCTCTTGCAAGTTTTAATAAAATGTGAAATCTTCCCCTCAGTTCTGAAGATCTGATGACTTGCAGGCTATATTATATTAAATTGTGAATTTTGGATGTTTCATTTCATAATGTGATCCAGATTATTTTTCTTTCTCCCTTGTGGACATTAATCGTTTCCTGTGAATTTTCCTGATATTAGGAAGCAGATGTTCCATATTTTTATCTTGAGGTTTTTTTTTCCAAATGCTGAACCAGAACTTTTATGTGTATTTGTGTGTGTGTGTTCACAGTAAATTTTTGAGGAATGAGTTATATCAGAATCCTCAAGTAAAAACATAACAGATACATCTACAGAATTATACAGATTTGTCCAAGGCTGGAAACGCTTTTGGATGTTCTGTTTAATGTAGTTCAGTATTGTTTAGCTAATGTAGACTTCTGGCTTAAGACTGTATTAGAACTGTTCCATGATAGTGTGCTTGCCAAAATAAAGAGTGGCGTAGCAGAAAGCACACAGTTCATGCAAACTATATTTCAATGCCCCGATCCTTAACTAAACTGTAATTGCTTTTTCCATTGTCTCTTAGCTCATAAAATTCTTCCCCCATCTCCCCATAAAACACTGACTTGAGTGCCATCTGTGTGCTGAGCAGGGTGCTACGCTTTTGGGGAGATACACACAAATATTATATGGAGCTTTGGTTGTTGATTCACTAAGTCTTGTCTGACTCTTTTGCAACCCCGTGAACTATAACCCGCCAGGCTCCTCTGTCCATGCGATTTCCCAGACAAGAATACTGGAGTGGGTTGCCATTTCATTCTGCAGGGAATCCTCCTGACCCAAATATCAAACCCACATCTCCTGCACTGGCAGATGGATTTTCCCATAGAAGAGCTTAAACATGTTCTGAAGCACCTAGACAGGTAGAAGAAAGTGGTAGCAGTTGTTGAAATTTAAAGAGAGTGGTTTCATGCAGCCAAAGAAGGAAGGAATACTTGGGGAAAGAGGTTATACTCGAGCTTGGTTAAAAAATAATAATAAAGCAACACTAGCTTTAGGTGTAAGTTATTTAATTTATCATAACTACATAAAAACTCTGTAAGGATCATCTGTAATGTAAGCCATTGTTTGAGAGGATTTGCTAAAATCATACTAAGATTTCTTGAGTGCCTCCAGTACAGCAGGCATAGTGCTCTGATGCCGTGTGGTTGTTGTTCCCGTGTGGTTGTTGTTCCCGTGTGGTTGTTGTTCGTTGTCCAGTTGCTAAGTCGTGCCTGACTTTGCAACCCCGTGAACTGTAGCATGCCAGGCTTCTTTGTCCTCCACTGTCTCCCTGAGTTTGCTCAAGCTCATGTCCATTTAGTCAATGATGCCATCCAACTTTCTCATCCTCTGTATAAAGAATTTTAAATCAAAGACAGTGTGGAATTGGTGCTTGGGATAAGAATCCATTTTGCACAAAATACATCTCTTCATTTTACATGGTGAGCTTCCTTTCATGAGGAGCCCTTGGGTTCACAGAGCAAAGGACTGAGGCTAGTCTTAGCCAGCTTCAGAATTTGGGGACCCTCTATAATATAGTCACCTGGCCTATCTGGGTCTCACTTTCTCTGCTCTGTAGTGGGAATTATCATCCTCCCTAGATCACTCACAGGGTTTCTGGGAAAATCAGTGTGTCAATAGATGTTGAAAAGCTGTCAAAAGTCAAACATTTTGCCACAAAGCAATGTCATAGCTGATGAGGTTTATACAAAATATGGCTGTTGCTTATTAGTTATTAAATGCTGTATAAATAAAAAATGGTTATCTTTACATTGAAAAACATCAGAAATATATTTGTAGCAAATACATATAGTAATTTTTGATTATCATGCACTATAAAAAACTCAAATTCAAAAGAAAAATATCAAGATCTTACTACATGAATAAGCAAAGAGTATATAGACTTCCTGTTTCTCAAGGTTACAAATCATTAATAAACAGGGAAAAATGCCCATCCTCACTAATTATCTTATGTATGTATGTGAAAGTCACTCAGTCATGTCTGAGTCTTTGCAACCCCATGGACTATACAGTCCACGGAATTCTCCAGGCCAGAATACTGGAGTGGGCAACCATTCCCTTCTCCAGGGAATCTTCCCAACCCAGGGATCAAACCCAGGTCTCCCACTTTGCAGACGGATTCTTTACTGTCTGAGCCACCAGGGAAGCCCAAGAATACTGGAGTGGGTAGCCTGTCTCTTCTCTAGCAGGTCTTCCCAACTGTGGAATTGAACTAGGGTCTCCTGCATTGCAGGTGGATTCTTTACCAGCTGAGCTACCAGGGAAGCCCAATTATCTTAGAAATACAGATTAAAGCAGTATCAGGAATACCATTTTATCTATAAAATATATATGAAATGTCAGTCTCAGAAATTCTCAGTTATTTTGTTGATGATATTATCATATATTAATTAAAAAGCCCCTTTAAAAGCAAAACCTATGAATTGTACTGTTAGGAATTAAGGGAAGCTAGGGAAACAAGTTAAAGGGATGAAAAAAGCAGAAGCATGAAGGTTTCCAATGTAATCTTATTTATAGTAATAAAAACTGGCAATAATTTAAATATACAGCATTAGGGGAGAGATTTAGGTCCCTACAATAGTCATTATGAATATGGATAGAAACACACAAAAAAGATTTGAAATTGAAAGTTAAATGAAAAAAGAAAATAACAGCCATCATACATGGGTTTTTTTTCCTGATGGCTCTCCGTGTCCTCCCTTTTTTTCTCCCCTCAGAGCAACAATATGCAAAAGGCATATTAGTCCTACTTTACATATTTGTATTAGACAACTGAGGCTTAGGGGTGTTTTGTCTCAGGACTCATAATAGCTAAAGAGCCTGTACTCAAACCTAGATCTGTCAAACATGAAAGCCTTGCTGCAACAGTCTACAAACTGTGGCCATAGTCATATAGCACGTGTCTATCAGGGTAACAGGCAAAAGTACATGGTAGCTCTAGGATGGTAGAAATCTGGGTCTTTCCAAAGAATGCTATCCTTTTAAAAAACTGCCATTGGGAGAAACAAACTAACAAAAAATTGTCATTGCCCTCTCAGTAGAAAAGGAGAAAAAAAATTATGTGCAATGTAACATTTCAGAATTGTTTTAATATATTCTCTTAAAGTGTGGCAACATATATATATATATACACACAATTTCTCACTGGCATTATAAGAACACTTTCTCCAAACCTATCCACCAATTAGTTGAGGATATAAACCACCAGGTCCTCAGAAAAAATTTTTAAGTCACTAGAAACTCTGCAGATTCAGAGCAATGACGAGATACAAAAGTTTCTCCCAGTGAACAGCCCAGACCAGTTCTTCTGGCCAGGAGATAATGCTGAGGTGGGGAAAATGCAGGGGCACCATTTGGCTAAAGTAGGCCAGCTAATCCACTCCAGGTGTGCCCTCCCCTGGGACAGAAACGTTGCATAGGAAGGGAAAGTGTCACCATTTTGGTGACTGTCTACTGTCTTTTACCTTTGGGGATCAACACTTGGTCCCTAACACCCATGGCATTACTTTATTCTTTGACTGTGTGGATCACAAGAAACTGTGGAAACTTCTAAAAGAGATGGGAATACCAGACCACCTGACCTGCCTCTTGAGAAACCTGTATGCAGGTCAGGAAGCAACACTTAGAACTGGACATGGAACAACAGACTGGTTCCAGATAGGAAAAGAAGTACATCAAGGCTGTATATTATCACCCTGCTTATTTAACTTATATGCAGAGTACATCATGAGAAATGCTGCACTGGAAGAAGCACAAGCTGGAATCCAGATTGCCGGGAGAAAATCAATAACCTCAGATATGCAGATGACACCACCCTTATGGCAGAAAGTGGAGAGGAACTAAAGAGCCTCTTGATGAAAGTGAAAGAGGAGAGTAAAAAAGTTGGCTTAAAGCTCAACATTCAGAAAATGGAGATCATGGCATCTGGTTCCATCACTTCATGGCAAATAGATGGGGAAACAGTGGAAACAGTGGCTGACTTTATTTTTGGGGCTCCAAAATCACTGCAGCTGGTGACTGCAGCCATGAAATTAAGAGATGCTTACTCCTTGGAAGAAAAGTTATGACCAACCTAGGTAGCATATTCAAAAGCAGAGACATTACTTTGCCAACAAAGGTCCGTCTAATCAAGGCTATGGTTTTTCCAGTGGTCGTGTATGGATGTGAGAGTTGGACTGTGAAGAAAGCTGAATGCCAAAGAATTGATGCTTTTGAACTGTGGTGTTGGAGAAGACTCTTGCGAGCCCCTTGGACTGCAAGGAGATCCAACCAGTCCATTCTGAAGGAGATCAGCCCTGGGAATTCTTTGGAAGGAATGATGCTAAAGCTGAAGCTCCAGTACTTTGGCCACCTCATGCGAAGAGTTGACTCATTGGAAAAGACTCTGATGCTGGGGGCATTAGGGGCAGGACAAGGGGATGACAGAGGATGAGATGGCTGGATGGCATCACCAATTCAATGGACGTGAGTTTGAGTGAACTTCGGGAGTTGGTGATGGACCGGGAGGCCTGGCGTGCTGTAGTCCATGGGGTCGCAAAGAATCAGACACGACTGAGCGACTGAACTGGACTGAACCCTGCCAACATCCCAGAACACTCAACTTTCTGTGGCAGACTCAAGGCATGGGGTGTATTTCTTTTGGCTCTGTCTTGCCTTAATGGAACATATACCTTTTATGCTACGGTAGGGTCTTTTATTGGAGAAGGCGATGGCACCCCACTCCAGTACTCTTGCCTGAAAAATCCCATGGACAGAGGAGCCTGGTAGGCTGCAGTCCATGGGGTCGAGAAGAGTCAGACATGACTGAGCGACTTCACTTTCACTTTTCACTTTCATGCATTGGAGAAGGAAATGGCAACCCGCTCCAGTGTTCTTGCCTGGAGAATCCCAGGAATGGGGGAGCCTAGTGGGCTGCTGTCTATGGGGTCGCACAGTCGGACACGACTGAAGCGACTTAGCAGCAGCAGAGTCTTTTATGTGCTTCAAAGGCCCTTTTATATCTGTTTTGCCATCTGAGATAGCATCATGTCAGTATTTGCAAGTGGAAACAATAGATACGACCAGAGAACAATGGGGATGTCTGCGAAGGTGGAATGTTCTCCAGCATACTTCTCAATATAGTCCATCCCAGATCATTTTGTGGGAGAAATTGAGGCACATAGACGTTTAGTGATTTTGCGGGAAATCATTGGCGGTGAAGACAACTGGAAGCCAGGTTTATAAATCTAATGTTCATTCTCCCACTGTGCCTCTATTGTCTTATTTTTCATGAGAATTAGAAACAAATACTTTCAGACAGATCAGAATCCAATTGCCATTCAAAGCTAAAGGTCTCTGAGGATTATGATTTTATATTTTGTAATTGCAATAAGCTTTATAATAATGAAAGGAGTCTAGCAAGTTATCATGTTCATTCTAGACAAGTCCTGCCCAATAGAACTTTATATGGTGATGGAAACATTCTACACCTGTGCTGTTCAGGATGGTAGCTGCTTCTGTGTCTGCCTGATCACTTGACTGTGGCTCATGCAACTGGGGAAATGAGTTTTTAACTGTGTTTATTTAAATTTAAATCCCCACATGTACTAATAGCTTTAGTATTGGACAACACAGTACTAGACTTTTCAATACTTTCTTGCCATCTTCACTTAGATGTCTTCAAGTGAACAAGGTCAAATCAGAATTCTTGATTTTCCTTCCTCCCTCAACCTGTTTCCCCCCTAATAAAGCCATCATCGACCTAGTTGCTTAAACCGAAACCTGTGCATCATCTTAGCCCCTTCCTCTCCCTCATCTCCTACACCCACTTTATCAGCAGGTCCTAGCTATTTTACTTCCAGAACCTGTACTGAATCCATCTGGTTCCCCCATCTCTGCTGCTACCACCCTAGGCCAAGGTAACGTCATATCTCTTCTGCACAATTTAGTGACCTCAGAATTGGTTACCACTGATCTATTTGTTCAGTGTTGCCTTTTCTAGACTCCTCCATACAGCTTCCAAAGAGACATTGTTAAGCTTTTCATTGGGTTGCATCACTCCATGCTTGTATGAAAGAATTTGTAGAATTTATCACTGTTGGACCCTGGAGGAGGAAATGGCAATCCACTCCAGCACTCTTGCCTGGAAAATGCCATGGACGGAGGAGCCTGATAATCTACAGTCCATGGGGTCGCAAAGAGTCGGACAGGACTGAGCAACTTCACTTTCACTTTCACTTTCATTACTATTGGAACTTCTCTTATTTTCTGGTTTGTACACTTATTTTCTGTCTCCTATTGCAATATAGGAAATCAGTCCTGAATGTTCATTGGAAGGACTGATGTTGAAGCTGAAACTACAGTACTTTGGCCACCTGATGCAAAGAGCTGACTCATTTGAAAAGACCCTGATGCTGGGAAAGAGTAAGGGTGGGAAGAGAGGGGGATGACAGAGGATGAGATGGTTGGATGCCATCACCAACTCAATGGACATGAGTTTGTGTAAACTCCGGGAGTTGGTGATGGACAGGGAGGCCTGGTGTGCTGCAGTCCATGGGGTCGCAGAGTCAGACACAACTGAGCGACTGAACTCTGACTGATTGCAATATAAGGACCCCTATGTCAGGAACCCTAGTAACTCATTCACAGCTGTATCTCTTAGCACCAACAACTGTGCCTGGCCCTTAATTTGCACTCAAGAATAATTAAATTACTGTTTATCATGGAAGGAGATGAGATAGCAAGAATCAAAAATCAAGATTTATAATTTGGTTGTTAATATCTAAGAGGATGCTGACATCCATATTCATGGGAAGTTGATGGTTTCTTTTACATTCTGGATGCAAGTAGGAAGGGTGGGTATTATGGCTAATTGTATTAATATTTATCTCTGAGTGGATAGGCTGGGCCAAAGTCCTGATGCAATCTCTGATGTGAGCCAGAAGTTCTTTTGTTCTCTAGAAGTCTATATACATCCCAGATCTTGAAGTTTTTGTCTTTCCTATTGTTATTGAAAGGGGAAAGTGTCCTTCCACAGGGACTTTTATATCCATCCAAGGAAAGTTTAAATACTGATGGAAAGAAACATTATGAAATTCTAGGGTAGAAAATGGCACAGCTGTGTCTGAACAGCAAAAGGAGGTTTTTCAACATGAGGCTGTTGTTTAAAAAAAAAAATTTGGAATATACTTATAGGCAATTATTTGAAACCAAGGAAACCTTTAATAAATAGGGTTTTGTATCCTGTTTTGCTTGAATATTGTCTTTTTTAAAGGAAAATGTCTTTTCTGGCATTTCTTTATGATGGCCAGCCAAAGCTTTTTAAAGGGCATATTATTACTTAAATCCATGTACAAAAGTAAAATGAAACTGATGAGCTTGGGAGTATAGTCAAGTCAGCCAAGATCTGAGTTGCTTCTGTTCCCTCTGGTATTAAACAGGCCTAGGAAATGACTATGCTCTTAGCTCGGGCTAAATTTAAAAGATGAAGTTAAAGCTTGTTTTATTCGAGTGTGTATTTGGAGACTTTTCTCCATGTGCTTTTCTTATGCCCAAGTTTGTAGCCTTATCCCCTGTCCTTCCAGTGCTGTGCCAGTGTTTTCGTGTGTGTGCCTTTATGGAGCATCTGCTGTATACCAAACACCTTGCAAGGTCCTAGAAAGACAAGGATGAGTTGGACACATTCTCATCCTCCAGAGATTCTGCAAACAAGGTAGCAAAGAGGCTAGTAAATGAAAAACTGAAACACAGGAGCCACTTGGATTAACAGAGACAAGTACAGGAGCAATGAGAGGAGAAGGCAGGGGAACATAGTGAGAGGCAAGCATGGTGCAGCCTTAAGAGAGCAGGCTCTGGATCAGAAAACAAACTTATGGTTACCAAAGGGAAAATGGTGGGGAAGGAAAAATTGAGATTGGAATTAACAGATACGGTCCACGATATATAAAATAGATAAATAAGAACCTACTGTACAGCACAGAGAACTATATTCAGTACCTTGTAATAACCTATAATGGAAAAGTATTTTTAAATGTATATATATAAAGAATCATTTTGAATATACACCTGAATCATTTTGCTGTACACTTGAAACTAACACAACACTGTAAATCAAATATACTTCAAAAAAAAGAATATAGGCTCTGGAACCAAGCTGTCTGGGTTCACAGTCTGTCTCTGCCATTTGTAAACTCTGTGACCTTAGGCTACTGACTTGACTTCTGTGCCTCAGTGTGCTTACCTGCTAAATGGGCTAATAACCCATTTCATGAGATTACTCAGATGATTAAAGGAGCACATAAAGCACTTGAAATAGTGCCTGGCATGTAACTCCGTAAAGATCAGCTTTTATTATCATCTGTAGTAATGGTACATGATTATTGGTTGAATTGAGTGAATAATGCTTTACTGCTTTTATTGCAGAGAAGTTGTCCCTACACTAGCCAAGAGAGTTCACACAGGCTCCCCAGAAGTTTTGATTTTTTTAAGTGAGACTTGAAGGCAGACAGATACTGCAGGGAAGGACATTCTTGACAGAAAGAACACAGTCTTTGGCAAAGATGCAGAGAAATGGGAGGGGGGTAGTATTTAGGGACCTATGAATAGGTTTGTGTGGGTAAAGGACAAGATGCCCACCAGAGGGACTTCCCTGGTAGTACAGTGGTGAAGACTCTGTGTGTGTAGATCTGATTTTGCTCACTAGTTATGATTTCTTTGTGGGGGGGCGGGGGCCAGGAGGAGGGAAGCGGGTAGAGATTCAGTTCAGTTCAATCGCTCAGTTGCGTCTGACTCTTTACGACCCCACGGACTGCAGTGCACCAGGCCTCCCTGTCCATCACCAACTCCCGGAGTCTACCCAAACTTACCTCCATTGAGTCGGTGATGCCATCCAGCCATCTCATTCTCTGTCATCCCATTCTCCTCCCACCTTGAATCTTCCTCAGCAACAGGGTCTTTTCAAATGAGTCAGTTCTTTGCATCAGGTGGCCAAAGTATTGTAGTTTCAGCTTCAACATCAGTGTTTCCAATGAACACTCAGGACTGATCTCTTTTAGGATGGACTGGTTGGATCTCCTTACAATCCAAGGGACTCTCAAGAGTCTTCTCCAACAACACAGTTCAAAAGCATCAGTTCTTCAGAGCTCAGCTTTCTTTAAAGTCCAGCTCTCATATCCATACATGACTACTGGAAAAACCATACCCTTGACTAGACAGACCTTTGTTGGCAAAGTAATGTCTCTGCTTTTTAATATGCTCTCTAGGTTGGGCATAACTTTTCTTCCAAGGAGTAAGCGTCTTTTAATTTCATGGCTGCAGTCACCATCTGCAGTGATTTTGGAGCCCAGAAAAATAAAGTCAGCCACTGTTTCCACTGTTTCCCCATCTATTTGCCATGAAGTGATGGGACCAGATGCCATGATCTTCATTTTCTGAATGTTGAGCTTTAAGCCAACTTTTTTACTCTCCTCTTTCACTTTCATCAAGAGGCTCTTTGGATCTTCTTCACTTTCTGCCATAAGGGTGGTGTCATCTGCATATCTGAGGTTATTGATTTTTCTCCCAGCAATCTTGATTCCAGCTTGTGCTTCCTTCAGCCCAGTGATTCTCATGATGTACTTTGCATAGAAGTTAAATAAGCAGGGTGACAATATACAGCCTTGACGTACTCCTTTTCCTATTTGGAACCAGTCTGTTCCATGTCCAGTTCTAACTGTTGCTTCCTGACCTGCATACAGGTTTCTCAAGAGGCAGGTCAGGTGGTCTGCTATTTCAGTCTCTTTCAGAATTTTCCACAGTTTATTTTGATCCACACAGTCAAAGGCTTTGGCATAGTCAATAAAGCAGAAATAGATGGTTTTCTGGAACTCTCTTGCTTTTTCAGTGATCGAGCGGATGTTGGCAATTTGATCTTTTAGTTCCTCTGCCTTTTCCAAAACCAGCTTGAACATCTGGAAGTTCACAGTTTATGTACTGTTGAAACCTGGCTTGGAGAATTTTGAGCATTACTTTACTAGTGTGTGAGGTGAGTGCAATTGTGTGGGAGTTTGAGCATTCTTTGGCATTGCCTTTCTTTGGGATTGGAATGAAAACTGACCTTTTCCAGTCCTGTGGCCTCTGCTGAGTTTTCCAAATTTGCTAGCATATTGAATGCAACACTTTCACAGCATCGTCTTTTAGGATTTGAAAAAGCTCAAGTGGAATTCTATCACCTCCACTTCCCTTGTTCGTAGTGATGCTTCCTAAGGCCCACTTGACTTCACATTCCAGGATGTCTGGCTCTAGGTGAGTGATCACACCATCGTGATTATCTAGGTCATGAAGATCTTTTCTGTACGGTTCTTCTGTGCATTCTTGCCACCTCTTCTTAATATCTTCTGCTTCTGTTAGGTCCATACCATTTCTGTCCTTCATTGTGCCCATCTTTGCATGAAATGTTCCCTTGGTATCTCTAAAATTCTTGAAGAGATATCTAGTCTTTCCCATTCTATTATTTTCTTATTTCTTTGCACTGATCACTGAGGAAGGCTTTATCTCTCCTTGCTATTCTTTAGAACTCTGCATTCAAATGGGTATATCTTTCCTTTTCTCCTTTGCCTTTCGCTTCTCTTCTTTTCACAGCTATTTGTAAGGCCTCCTCAGACAACCATTTTGCTTTTTTTGCATTTGTTTTTCTTGGGGATGGTCTTGATCCCTGTCTCCTGTACAGTGTCATGAACACCTGTCCATAGTTCATCAGGCACTCTATCAGATCTAGTCCCTTAAATCTATTTCTCACTTCCACTGTATAATGGTAAGGGATTTGATTTAGGTCATACCTGAGTGACCTAGTGGTTTTTCCCTACTTTCTTCAATTTAGGTCTGAATTTAGCAATATGGAGTTCATGATCTAAGCCACAGTCAGCTCCTGGTCTTGTTTTTGTTGACTGTATAGAGCTTCTCCATCTTTGGCTGCAAAGAATATAATCAGTCTCATTTCAGTGTTGACCATCTGGTAATGTCCATATATAGAGTATTCTCTTGTGTTGCTGGAAGAGGGTATTTGCTATGACTGGTGCATTCTCTTGGTAAAACTCTATTAACCTTTGCCCTGCTTCATTCTGTACTCCAAGGCCAAAGTTGCCTGTTACTCTAGGTATTTCTTGACTTCCTACTTTTGCATTCCAGTCCCCTATAATGAAAAGGACATCTTTTTTGAGTGTTACTTATAGAAGGTCTTGTAGGTCTTCATAGAACAGTTCAACTTCACCTTCTTCAGCATTACTGGTCAGGGCATAGACTTGGATTACTGTGATATTGAATGGTTTGCCTTGGAGACAAACAGAGATCATTCTGTCGTTTTTGAGATTGCGTCCAAGTACCAAACCCTTCTGTTGACCATGTTGGCTACTCCATTTCTTCCAAGGGATTCTTGCCCACAGTAGTAGATATAATGAGTTAAATTCACCCATTCCAGTCCATTTTAGTTTGCTGATTCCTAAAGTGTCGACATTCACTCTTGCCATCTCCTGTTTGACCACTTCCCATTTGCCTTAATTCATGGACATAACATTCCAGGTTCCTATGCAGTATTGCTCTTTACAGCCTCAGACCTTGCTTCCATCACCAGTCCCATCCACAACTGGGTGTTGTTTTTGCTTTGGCTCCGTCTCTTCATTCTTTCTGGAGTTATTTCTCCACTGATCTCCAGTAGCATTTTGGGAACCTACTGACCTGGAGAGTTCATCTTTCAGTGTCCTATCTTTTTGCTTTTTCATGCTGTTCATGGGGTTCTCAGGGCAAGAATACTGAAGTGGTTTGCCATGCCCTTCTCCAGGGGACCTCACAAAATGAGGCACAGATTAATCAAGTGAAATAGTGTGTTTACCTAGTTCCTTTCTACCTCGTACCCCTGTTAGGACAGACACAGAGATGTCTGTCTTACAGACTCACTTGAGGATCACATGAAAGTGATGGACGACTCTTCCCTCGGAAAAATCACAAAGATACAATTTTCCAGGTACCCCACGTCGCCCTCCCCCGCACCCCCATCTTGATCAGCCAAACAGATCCCTGGATGCAAGGCAATCTTTTCGACCCCAGGCTTGCCTGTGGTTTTTGTATTCCCACCCCAAATTATTTTAAATTTAATTTGCTAGCACATCCCATAGCTCCTCCGTCTGCCGTCACTGCTATTATCTGACCATGTGTCATGGGAACAGCCTTGGATCACTTGATGATTATAATTAAAACTGAAAGTAATTATTAATATCTTATTTTGAGCTGTTCAAATTTAAGTTGAGAGTATAGTGGCTACAGGCATGGGCTCTGGAGGCCAGCTAAGTAGATTAGAATCCCAGCTTTTTTAGTAACTTATTAACCTCTTCTTGCCTCAGTTTCCTCATTACAAAAGACCATGATGCTGGGAAAGATTGAAGGCAAGAGAAGAAGGGGGCAACAGAGGATGAGAGATTGGATAGCATCACTGACTCAATGGACGAGTTTGAGCCAATTCCAGGAGAGTGAAGGGCAGGGAAGCCTGGCATTCTATAGTCCACGTGGTTGCAAAGAGTCAGATATGGCTTTGCAACTGAACAACATAAAGTTATTGTGAGGGTTCATTAAACTAACAAGGGAGCTTGCCAAGGACACACAGTGAGTGCTGTACTGGGTTGGCCAATAAACTCGTTCAGCTTTTTCCATAGCATTGCATGGAAAACCCTAATGAATGTTTCGGGCAACCCAGTATCTGCTATTACTATGTTATTATTTATGCTAAATGACATTCTGGAATGGGGTAATTAATGATGGATTCCTAAGAGCAGGAGAATAGATGAACAAAATCTCTCCTGCGTTTCAGTCACTTTGGAGCCTTGCCAGTACCTACCTGAAGGCCAAGCATAGATTGCCTAGACCTGTGCTGTCTGCTATGGAAGCCACTAGCTGCTGTGACTGTTGACTGCTTGGACTGCTGCCAACCTGAGTTGCAATGCTCTGGGTCTTGAAGATTTAGGATGACACACAGAAAAAATGCAAATCATCCCAATCGTTTTTTATGTTATTTATATTATTCAACATTTTATATATGTTGAAATGATAATATTCTAAATAAATTCAGTTAAATAAATATTAAAATTGTCCTTATTTTTGCTTTTTTAATGTGGCTACTAGAAAGAATTTGGGCTTCCTAGGTGACGCTGCCAGTGCAGGAGATGTAAGAGATGCGGGTTTGATCCCTGGGTGGGGAAGATCCCCTGGAGGAGGAAATGGCAACCCACTCCAGTACTCTTGCCTAGAGAATTCCATGAACAGAGAGAGGAGCCTGGTGGGTTACAGTCCATGGAGCCACAATGACTCAAGTGACCTAGCTCACACACTAGAAAATTTAGAGTTATCAGTGTGGCTTGTGTTATAGTACTGTTGAACAGCAGGGCTTTAGACTCACCATTATCAGTAAAAGAAAAGGTTGTGATTATCTGAGAACAGGTGACCTCTGTTGGAAAGCATTGTGTACTCTTCCCATTGGCCTTCAGGTTATGCTGGACCATCTTTTTTTTCTTTGGTTCCCTAAAGGAAGTCAGGGCATGGTCCTTGCAGAAGGGAGTGGAAGGGCCAAGGCAAGAGCAGCAACCAGGGAGGCTTCTGCCGACTTGGAGGGATTTGGATGAAAACACTACCATTTATAGTTATACTGGCTTCAGACTTTCCAAACTCCCTGAAGGAGATGAGGGAATGCGGTCTGTTGAGGAAGTTGAAATATGAAGGCGAAAAACTCTCCCTATTCCATCAGGAGCCAGAAAAAGCTTTGTTAATCTTTAAAAGAATAAATACTCACTAGGATGGCAGTCGCTGGGATCGAAGGCACATCCTTTCCAAATGTGACATCCTTTCCAAATGTGATTTTCTTACGGGATGCTTGTTTCATTCTATTTCAGATTCATTCCATCACCTAAAACCTGGTGACGGTGGGCCACACAGAGTCTTACTGGTGAGTGCACTTTCATTTTTAAAACAAAGTGACCGTTTGACATTGTTTTTGAAATGATATTCACACTTCTAAGTTAAATGCATCCTTACCAGTACTGTGATTAGATGTCTGTTTATTCATGGTTTTTTTTCCCCCCTCTGAAATGATTCACAATGTTTCCGGGCCCTAAAAAAAAAAAAAAAAAAGATCAATCCATGTTCTTTTGCTAAGAACATGGTCAGGGAAAAGATCTATGATTACATGCCAAATACTATTAAAATAAAAACTTTTTTTGTAATGAAACTATTTCCAGGCCCCTGTTGATGGTCTGCTTGTTTCGAACAGTATCCAAAACAACAAAGTCTTACTTCAGCCAAGGAATTCAGACAGTCCCTTGCAGTGTGTTAAAATGTAAAATTGGCTCATAGCTGTAACTTATTAGCTTTCTTATTGCTGTATATTTTCTTCACATCTCTCCTTAAACCTAAGTGTGATTGTCAGGAAATAACAGTTCTTTAGTAGTAGAAAACTTCCTTTAGACCTAGGGAAGTAATATACTTAAGTGAAAAAAAAAGCTTCTGAGGCTTCATGTGGCACCTCTCCCTGATATGTGGTTGTTACTGTTATTTGCGTGTATTTCAGTTAGCTTTTGCTGCATAACAAACCTCCCCCCAAATTTACTGCCAGAAATATAAGCCAAAATTTACTGACTCAAAATAGCAATCTTTTTTTTTTTTTTTTTTTTTTTGGTACCATAATTGTGTTGGCAATTTGAGGTGGGCCTAGGTGTGTGATTCTTCTGATTTCAGCTGGAACCATTCGTGTGTCTTCGGTTAACTGCAGGTCCGGGTCAGCTAGGCTGGGGGTCACCTGGCTATTGGCTAGAGTGAGGGCAATGACTAGGACATGTGTCTCAGTGTTCGGCAGACTCCCCTGAGCTTGTGCGCCTGGCGTTTGGGCAGAGTACCAAGAGAGACAACAGAAGTGTCGAGGCCGAGGCTCAGAACTGCCATCACACTGCCCCTACCACATTCTGTTGGCTAAAACAAGCTCTGGGGTGACCCTAGATTCAAAAGGTGCAGGACTAGATTCTACCTCTTGGTGAGAAGAGCTGCAGAATTACATTACAGGGAGGGCAGAGAGGGGAAGATTTGTGGCCATTTCTGTAGTCTACCCTGCAGTATTTATGGAAACATCTGTGATGGAATGAAAATCACCTGGAGGGTGAGAGAGCTCAGGACATGCTCCTGTCTCATAGCCCATCCCCTCGCCCTGGCTTTGTGATTTGCCCTCTGGCATCTAGGTCAGTTCAGCAGGATCCTGGATGGTCTTGCTGATACCAGGTTTCCACTCCCATCCTTGCATCACAATATAGAACCGCCACACTAGTCATCCTCCAGTTCAATTTTCAGGATGTTACTCTTTTGTTCAGAAGTTGTCACTGCCTCCATGTCATCCACCACACCAGTCTAGATTTCTCTCTAGTTTCCCTGCTTCCATTATCTGGCCCTGTCCTCTCCCACTGTTCCTTTTTTTCCTCGCCAAACTAGCCTGTCTGCCATTTCTCCAACAGCAACCAGTTGAAATAATATTTCACTTGAGGATTGTCCAGAAGATAAAAAAAGAATGATGTATGTGCAAATGCTCTATCAATCATAGGTAATTACATTAACTGACTATGAAACTGTGACTCGCCAGTGTTTTTGAAAGGGGCAGTTCCCTCCTGGGGGTAATCATGGTAGTGACTGAGGAATAGACAATGAATATCCAGTGGTAGAAAGATTAATAATTACAGTAGCAATAGTCACAATTAGCATCTACTGTTTATTAAATGCAGACTGTGTGCTAGGCACTTTGCTAACTGCTTTACATAGAATTATTTGGAATTTACAAGAAGATCATCTCACTCAGTTGCATCTGTATCATCATTGCAACCTGTTCCACTCTTAGTGATTTAGTCCTTTGATTTCTTCCTCTTCATTCCTGAGAGAAATAGGTGTTAAAGCTGCTGTCAGCATTTGACAACATATCATTGTCAAGTACAGGGTGCTGCTTTGATTGGTGGGAAAAGTTGGAAAAGGGAGAGAAACCAGCAGTATTAATGAAAGAGTAGGTGTGGGATGTGTAGGAATGGGTAAGAAGGTACCCAGTTGCCCAAGGAAGGATGAAGTGGGGATGGGGAGAGCTTTGCAGGAGGGCAGAAGAGAGAGGGATTGTCTGAGACATTTGCTGACCTGAGAGTTTGGCCCAGGGCTAGTCCAGGTCCAAGGCCACCACCTTCTCACCCTGCTCCCTTGGAACTTCCCCATTCTGGCTGTCAGAACAGGCAGCATTTGTAAAATTGTCCTCCATTCACCATCTGACTTGTTACACATTATTTTGATTGCTGTTGATCTAGCTTATATGCCTGTCTTCTTTCAAAGATTTTTGAGGTGACGTCTAAATACACAGGTAATAAGATCCAGACAAAGAAAGAAGGGAGGAAACTTGTGGGGAAGGAAAAGTAAGGTGAAGTCAAAGGTAAGGTTAGGCACCCAGTTCTTAAGTGAGAAGCCTGTACACGCACTGGCAGGCTCCAGGGTCTTGCCTCTGAGCTTCTGATAAGTCAGTACTAGGAAAGCATACTCAGTTAAGAGTTCTTGGTGGCTTGAGGATAAAATCATGCTAGTTACTCAGAAGAAGCAAGGTTAATTGTGATTCTTTTGAAACTTGGAGTAATTTTAGTGGATGCCACTGAAGGTAGCAAAGAACATCCCTATAGGAAGGACTAATAAAGACCACCCTCGGTGTTGACCTGCAGTGTTGACACCCAAGTGCAGCCCGAGAAGTTTGCTTTCAGTCTGGGTGTGCATTTCTCTGCTGGCCTTGCTTCATCCAAGTATAAAAGGTAGTATTTTCCACTGGAAAACAGGTTCATCCCTACTCCTTCCCCTGTGACGCACATCTGAGACTGTCAACGCTTCTTGATGCTGAGCCTGGACAGTTGGCTGGAGACCAGACTTGGCACGTGCATTGCAATCTCCTTACCATCCCAGTTCTGAAAGAATAATAAACAACTTCCTGGGAAGTACTTAGTGACTGTTATTTCTCCCAACTCCAAATCATGCTATGCCCTGACTCAGTCTACGGAGTGGCTTTTTGATACAGAGTTTATATGGACCCTGTCCACTGTGACCTGTGCAGCCCACTGTCCTTGCTCCGTGTGTCTCTCTCCTTCCATTTTGAGCCCTGTGGCTTTATGTCATCTTAGATACCAGGGTGTTCTGTACCTTTGAGGGGAACCAGGGCAGTTTGAGAAGCTTTGGAATACGATTAGTGGACTCCAAGGATGTGTTGGATGGCAGCAAACTACAAACTGAGCTATATATTGTCCACTTCTAATTTTCCTCTTCCCAACTATAACTTTAATAAATTTTTCCAAGAGTAATGGGTCTGATTGGTTGGCAGCACTGAACCAGCAGGAACAGAGGATGATGTGAGAGTAATGTGTATAAGATGAAAAAAATTTGTCAGAGAGGAGGTCAAAATTCCATGAAGACTGCCCACGGATGGGAATTTGCTTTTGGGCTTTGTTTTTCTTTAGATCAGTTTTCTTAGAGTTATTTTAGTTGCAGGGAACAGAAATCCAATGTAAACTGGTGTCGTTGACTTGATGACTAAAATGTCCGTGCTAGCATGGACTTCAGGCATGGGTGTATGCATGGGTTCAGAAACAATTATCAGGCTGTTATCCTTCACTCTCTTCATCTCTTGGCTCTGCTTAACTCAGTGAGCTTCATCCTCAGGCAAGAGCCCCCTCAGTACATTGCAGAGGTAGACACTAGCATTACATTTCCACCATCTTCACAGCTGTGGATCTCAGCAAATAGAGTGTCTCTTTTGCCTTTGTTCTATTACTATTACCAAAGAGGTTTGGCCCTGTTTGGATTCCTTGCCTCAATCCCAGGAGTAGGCAGTAGACAGTGAGCAGCATCTCTTTGGCCAGGGCTTGTTCATGTGTTCCCCAAGAAAGGATGAATCCCACCAGAATCACATGAAGTAGGGTCCTTAGGAAAAAATGAGGAATGAGGATTTTTTTTTTTTTTCCAGAAGAACGAAAGAGCATGCCAAGCAAATAAAATTTTTAGGTACCAGAGTGTACTGATTTAGAAATTCTTAATGTGGGATCCATTAAACTTGAAAGGTTAAAAATTAGATTCGGCTTCAGTTACATTGACTACCTATTCCAAGTTTGGTATCATGATGGAGACTAGCAACAGTGAGCACACAGAGAGGAGGAGGGTGGATGACCCCGCTGTGGGGTCAGGTAGGCAGATTTTGGCCTGCGTACCTCATGTTGCAGCCCCCACATCTAGACTGTTAACCTGAAGACAGTGGGCTTCAGTGGATCTGTAATCCATTGAATGGATCAGTGAATGGGCTTCTGTAATTATTTGCAAAGTGGTGTGTGGTATTTTGTTTTTTTAAACTGGAGAGAAGGATCATACTTCCTTCATTTTTTTTATGGGACTCCCCAGCTCCCTACTGCTTAAGAGCCAGTACTTCAGACTTACTTGAATTGTTTTAGATTTGGCTAGCTTAATTAATCCTATGTGTTCGTTTCTTTTCTTGGCTACACTAGTCGAGTTTAGCGTCCATGATAAACACAGCTCCTTATGGCGCAGACATGGTGATGTCAGTGGCTGAGTATGTTGCATCAAATTGCACGTTGAGGTTTTTAGGAATGTATGTAAACTTATCACAGTCGTAGTTGCCACTTACCTAATACTTACTCTGGTGCTTACCCCCTGCTAAGTGCTTTACGTGCATTTTCTGAACTGTGTGTTTACGCATGTGATTTATGCATGTAATTCTGTGAACCTCGGGTGTGTTATGGTACCACCTGCTGGAACCAGCTCCTTCTGGCTGTCTCTGGAGTTTTCCCTCTTTTCCATGTCTCTTGTGGGGGTCCACCTCTCTCCATGCCACACCCACAGATGATAGAATCCTAGAATCCCAGAATTGGAGGAGATTGCTGAGATCATGCAGTTCAGTGGTTTTCAAACTCAGCTTTCTATTTTTCTAGCTCAGGGACTCCTGAGAGTAAAGGATGGGAAGATCTCTTGACCCTGCCATGTTTCACTCACCACTGGCTGCTGAGAACCATTCATCTGGGAGCACAGAGTCCAGGGTTCCATGTGAGACTTGAGGTTGAGTCCAAGCTACTACTCCGCTCACCTACCTGTGTGACTCTGGGAAGGTTGCCTCACCTCTCTGAAGCACAGTTTCCTTTTCTGTCAAAGGGGGTAATAATGTCTGCCCCACGGCGCTGTTGGGGGCCTAGAAGAGGTCACATCTATAAAATCCTCGTCCCAGCGCCTGGCACACAGGTAGCGATGCAGAGGTTAGCTGTGACTAAGACACAGCACAACACAGCTTGTGAAACGTAGTTAAGACATAGCTTTATTCTTGTCTCTCACTGTGCCTTTAAAGTTGATTCACTGGGATGTGTGTCTGTTTCCTGATGAGAACTTGATCAGGCCTGTGATGTTTCTGGTTACTCGTAGGTAACAAAGAGACCTATGTTCAGTCCTTAATTCGCGTCCGACTTTTTGCAACCCCATGGACTGCAGCACACCAGGCTTCCCTGTCCGTCACCAACTCCCGGAGCTTGCTCAAACTCACATCTATTGAGTTGGTGGTGCCATCCAACCATCTCATCCTTTGTCACCCCCTTCTCCTCTTGCCCTCAATCTTTCCCAACATCAGGGTCTTTTCCAGTAAATCAGTTCTTTGCATCAGGTGGCCAGAGTACTGGGGCTTCAGCTTCAGCATCAGTCCTTCCAGTGAAAGTCCTATGGTTTCTTGTGCACTCACGTACACACACATAAGTACCCATCCTTTATGGAAATTGAAAATGCTCACTTTAGTCTATGTATGGTCAATTTTCATTCCAAGAGAAGACTTCCTCAATCTTGCCCGTCACAAAGGCCTGCCCGGGTGAGGCAGAGAGAGGGAAAGTTCTTACCTGACCACTGTTGTCAGGCCTGGTGCTGGGTTCTCTGAGCCTGGCTGGTGGGTGGATGGACTCTCTTACTCTTCGGGCTGCTTCTGAGGCAGCCCCGGGGATTCCCCGCAGGACTCCCCTGCCAGCACTCTCCATCTGGATCTCCCAGGATTCAGGCAGTGCCTCTCCTGCTGTCTGCTACCGTCCTCAGCACCTTCTGCTTCCCATTCAAACTCTCTCTTTGGGCTTCACTCACCCTCAGGGTGAAGCCCTGGTGGGCAGAATCTGTCTCAAGGAGACCAAGGCTGACATTCCTGGTGCCCTTTAACCTCCCATCAGAGGAGGGAGCGAGCAGTCACTTTCTTCTGAGTCACCTTGTGTCTCTTCAGCCCACTCCCACACTGTGGTCTCTTGGGTGGGTGTCACGTACCAGTCCCCAAACTCGAGGAGACACGTATCAAGCCCTCCACATGTGGCCTTTGAAGCTCTTGTTTCTAGGTTTCAGATGAAAAGTGTATGCCTACCACCCCACCCACCTCAGGGAGGGTGGGAATCAGAGCATTAGCAAGGAATCGGTTCCACAAAATCCTCCCATCACTTTCCACTGTCCTGAACCTTCGAGCCAGCTAGGTCAACTTCTTAGAAATTTCCATGTAATGGTCTGGCTCCTGGCTTTGGAATTTCCCATCTGTTGAATTGTGTTGCCTCAATGGAAACTTCCACTTGAGCATTTTATTATATGAACTGTTGGCCCAGTTCAGGGAACTCTTCTGCAACAGCCCTAAAAGCTGTCCTTCAACCTGTGCTTGAAAGCTGTCCAGGCATGGGAACCTTCCTCTTCCCTCCCTCACAAGCATCCCATTCTGACTTTCAGATGCTTGGAGTTGTTGGAAAGATGCTGCTCCCATGAAGCTGAGCCTGGGTCCCCATAACATTCCCTTTAATGGGATCAAAACTGTGTGCGTGTTGCTCATCTGAGAAAACCTGCCTGGGCTCAGGAATTTGAGGGACAGCCAGGCTTGCACCCACACTCCATTCTCTAAGACCACCGGGAAGCCACTGACCTCATCTCTGGGTCTTTTTCCCGTACTGTAACACCAGGGTGTACTTGACTTAACCCCAGCAGAAAGCGAGTATTGGGAAACTCTGCTCAAGCATCATTTCTCATGCTCCTGACCCTCATATCCTTTCTGTTGATCTGAGAGCCGATCTGTTGGGTTTCACAGGAGCATCTTGATCAGGGTCCATCCACAGTTTATGAACTCTCCACATGCAAGACTTGCAGAATGTGCCCTACTTCCCTCCCAAACACCCCTCCCCACTTTTTTTTTTTTTTTGCAGTTTTTCTCTTATGTTGCGTCCTTTGGACTCAGCTGGTGGTCTGCCTTGTCCAGCCCCAGCATTGTGGAGGGGCCTCTCTTCCAGGTACCCTTCTGCATCATGACAGAGACCCACCACTGTGATGGTGGATCCCACAGCAGGCAGGTCACTCTGTGTTTAGATTCCCGCCCCATGGTGAGGGCAGCATCTCAGATGAGCAAGTGACAAGTGCTAGCAAAACGCTTCGACCAGCTAAATTTAGGGAAGGAAGTCACTTTGGGGATGTCAGCCTAAGAAAATATTAAATGTACATTGGGTTGTTCCATGGTGGACTGGTTTTCCTGGCCGGTCTCAATGTTACATTTCCAGATGTGAACGTCCTCATGTTACTTTTCATGGCTGTCTACAAAGCTGGTGAGCTGTAGCTCCCCTCCCCTCCTCCTCCACTGCCCTTGGGTCCCCTCTCCTGCCCCAGATAACATTGGAGACAGAGACCCAAAGGGCACAGCTGATCTAGCCTAGCACTGCTCACCTAATATCCCTCTCTTGGCCTGGAAGAATATATATAATGGACCACTGAAAAAAATCTAGATATGTAAAATTGCTAATAGGCTGTCACCTAAAGCAAGCTTTCTATTTATATATTTTACAGTAAGAAGTAACATAGTATAAGCAGATAGACTAGATTTCAGACCATTCCTCAGCCATTTGACATGCTTTGAGCCCAGTGGTTTAGCATCTTTGAGCCTGTCTCCTTATCTGTTAAATGAGGATAATTACAGTTGCCTTACAAGAGAGCTGTATTAAAGAAACCAGTGCATGAAATGAGTTCAGCACAATGTCTTGCCACATGGTATATATTCAATAAATGCAATATTACCATTGTTTGCATTTGACTATTGTGATGATTTCTAAAAAAATTTTAAAGCCTTGAAAAAAGTATCAGTTCTCCAGCAATACTTGGGCAAGTCACTCTTTAAGTCTTAAATTTGACATTAATAAATGGAGGATAATCCTCCACAGGAATATTGAGAGGATTAAGTGAAATAATCTGTAAGAAATGCCCAGCACAGCCCTGGCACATAGTAAGCACCCAAAAAATGGTGGCCGTCATTTCCCCATCCCTGCATTATCTCCATTTTACAGATAAGAATTTTCAGAACCCTTGTTTCCTTGTGGTAAATGGCTTCACAAAGACACTTTTATATATAAGAAATTGTTCTCACTGTTTTGTTCAAAAAGGAACAGGAACATTTAGTCTCTGGCTTGCTTATAAATACCAAAGTGTAGCATATATGAAAGCAGGCTACGTAACTAAACCAAACAGCTTTCCAATTTTTTAGGCTTCACCTCCTTTCCTTGTTAAGTCTTGGGTAAGTGATTTTGTTGCTAGATTAGGAGAAGTTTACATATTATTTTTACAAGTCCTGTGGAGATATGCAAACATAGTTATATTTAACTAGATGCTGTAAATTCAGATCAGTTTATTTTGTGCTCTTTCAATAAAGACATATAGTAGGCACCTTCATGGCACCCAGAGAGGACTTGGAAGGGGACATGGAGGAGATGACAAAGCCTGAGCTATAACAAGAGGACCCAAACTGGGGGTCAGGGTTTGGTCAGGAAGATGGAGAGTTGGCCTCAGTGGAGCAGGGATCCCTGCTGGGGAGCTTTGCTCCTGACACAGGGTGGAATGGGGATTCCTGATGGGGAGCTTTGCTCCTGACACAGGGCAATGCGTGCGCTCCACGGAGCAGCTAGTCCCTAGGGCCCTCTTGGAGCTGTGGGCAGTCCTGAGCAGGCAGAGCTCCCATCTCCTTGCTTTTTACTGACCAGTGCACTTGCTGCACCAAATAGCAGGTTTGCAAGGAATAATGATGACATCACTATTTGTTGGGCTGATTTTGAAGTTTGTGTCACTCATGCTTGGATACCTTTGATGAAGGAATCATCCAGGTGAACAGGACACCTGCTCATAGGTTGGGTTTGAGTTACCCGCCCTTGCAGACAGTTCAGCAATCAGTAATCTTCCTGTCTGATCTTCACTGATCAGGCAGTTCAGTACAATGATCTTCCCTGATGCAGAAAGTTGAAATGTGGCCAGAAAGCTCGAGAGAAAGGGGAGGAACGGGTAGGGGACCAAGCAGCGGGGCCACTTGGGTTGGTGGGTCAACAAGTGTTTATGGAGCATCTCAGGCAGGATAAACAGAGAGCAGAACCGAACCTCTTGCCCTCTTCCTTGCCCAGCTCCATGACCCACTCCCTGAGGCAGTGGCTGAGCCATGTGACCTTAGAGAAATCTCCCATTGCCATTCTGTGGACAAGCCTCTTGGGAACCCCCTGCCTGCATATCCTCAACTTGCGGGGCCCATGAAGGAGCTTCTGGCATTATGAAGCTTAAGCCTAAGGATCTCTCAGTGCAAGGACCCCTTCTGATGTCCTATAGCGCATATGCTGTTCCTAATTTCACATTCTTTTCTTAAAGAGGTTCCCAAATTGTATAAGACTCAGGATTCACTAAAAACCGGGTCTGTCCCCAGACCTGGGAGAACTAGCACACACTCTGGGTCTTTCCCTGCGCCCAGTTTCGCCTTCACCACGATGCTGAAACTCCAGTTTGCTTCTCCCTCAGGAACAAGCATCCCAGGTGGCCGTAGTGGTAAAGAACCTGCATGTCAATGCAGGGGACGCCAGAGATGTAGGTTCAATCCCTGGGTCCTGAAGGTCCCCTGGAGAAGGAAATGTCAACCTCCTCCAATATTCTTGCCTGGAGAATCCCATGGACAGAGGAGCCTCTGAGCTACCATCCACAGAGTCACAAAGAGTCAGACACAACTGAAGCAACTTAGCAAGCAGGCAGGAGCAGGCTTTGCCCCTGTGTGTCCTCTGCTGTGGCTAGACCCAGCCAGACCTGAGTTCCCACTGGGAAGTCCTAACCCCGTGACTGAGGGGGAGGAAGTCCCAGCCACTGATTGCCGTCTGGGCTCCTTCCTGGCTACCAGACACCCTCCCCAGGGTGGAAAGGTCCCACCATCCCTGCAGGAAGGCAGGCCCTCCTGTGGCTTTGTGATTGCTGGGAAGGCCCTGAAAGGAGCCAGGCAAGAGGGAGCCAGCCCTGCATGAAGCATCAGCTGGCTGAACTAGGCCTGGTGGAAGATTCTCCTTTAAAAAGAGAGAGAGAGAGTATCCTTGAAACTGTTTCAGCTTTGGCAAAACCCTAACTCTGATCTCAAGTTTTGGGAGACTGGGCCAGCCAACCTACAGGACTGCGCTAACCATGTGTGCTAAATCACTCTCAGCAGTGATCATGCATGTCCCATTCCTCTTAGTCTGCACAAGGGCTGCAGTGCTTTGCCAATCAGTCAGGACTAAATGTACTGGGAAGAAGAGAGAGGAGGGGAAAGGCCCTTTTTGTATGTGAATATCTTTCTACCACTGTTTGAAAATAATTTTCTCTTTCAGTCAAATAGTGGCCAACTTCGCCCCCTGGTGGATAAATAGATAACTGTATAAAATGAGCTATCAAGCACATTGCTATGGCTGATGATCTGAAAAAAATTGTCAGCCTGTAATGAGTTGGACACTGAAAGGGGCTGGCTCTCTAGGGTTTGGGGAATGGGGTTTTTGTCTTGAAATGGTTATTCTAAGCTTCAGTTAGATTTTTTTAAAAATATCTCTAGAAAGTAAAATGGTTAAAATGCCACTAGGTTTAAGGGTTACACCTATTAAACTGCAGTGGGCTTTTTTGCCAAAACTCTGCTACCGCTGCTGGTTATGGCAAATCCTTACCAGTCTGTGGGCTTCTTTTACTCCTTGAGACTGTGACAGAGACCTAACACCAACCAGAAAATATGAATTTCAACCACTAACTGGATATCTATTAGTGATCTTGACTTGCAAACTCCAGCTCACTGCTGCCCACATTGATATCTTTTGCTTTAGTCCTGCTAGTTTAATTATTTGCTTCAGTTCATTTATACTTCTTACAGTTGCCAGAAAGTCACAGTTGGGCTAACTGGTGATCGTTATTTCACTATTTCCTGCACCTTTTTATATATTCTTAGAGGTAAAACGCAGAACAGAATTAGAAGGATAATGGCTGAAACATAAAAACCTTCCCATGTATGTCCTTTTATGTTGAAATATGACTTTATCCTGTCACCTTTCTCAGGCCTCTGTGAATTACTCAGCTGCTTTTAATTATCAGAACTGACCTGATTATTTAGCTTCTATTGTAACTTCAGTAATAAGAGCCTTCATAATTGAAATCTCATCTGCTGTCCTTTGTCCACCAAATGGTAGTTTGTGTCCCTGGTGAATGTTTATCATCTCCATTGTCCTGGATCTCCATCCCCCAAGTGGAGGATACAACCATAGTGTTTATATTAATAATGCTTTTAATAGTTGTCTTTTTTTTTTTTTTTTCCTTTCTCTGCTCTCAGAAACCCTTAGATGCACTTAAGATTTGAAGGCCTGGCATTGTAAGAAACTGTTTATTACTCATACATCAAATTAATTGCCTACTTGGGGCTGTATTTCCTCAAAAGGAAGATGTGGAAGGAAAAGAATGTGCGCATACCTTGTAGGTTATTATAATTTTCTCAATATTTGATAGAGTTTTCTAATGATTATTGATCACATTTATATATATATTGTCTAATTTTTTACCTCATGTAAGTTTTATGTAAGAAAAAAAAATTTTTTGGTGGTATCATCTGTTTGTCTTTTCCGCAGGTAAATGAAAATCAATTGTCCAAAGCACCAAATAGGAATTGCTTAGTGGTTGAGATGGGGATTATATTTTCCCAGGTGGCACAGTGATAAAGAATCTCCCTGCCAGTGCAAGAGATGCAAGAAATGTGGATTGGATCCCTGGGTCAGGAAGATCCCCTGGCATAGGGAATGGCAACCCACTCCAGCATTCTTGCCTAGAAAATTCCATGGACAGGGGAGCCTAATGGGCTACAGTCCATGGAGGTCGCAGAGTCAGACATGATAGAGCATGCATTCACACACACACACACACATAGTTGCCCCAGAATTAATTGCTGGAAGATTCCTCTAGTTTCTTGCTGTTTGACTCACTGTGACAAAGCCCAGAGGAGGGGATGGGTCTGGGAGCTGGACTTCTTCCTGATCCAGCCTCACCCATAGTACAAGCTGGATGCTTTTCTTTCCTTGCCCATGGTTTCAGCCACCACCCCAGTTATTTGAGGGGAGATCACACACACACACCCCTACCTACCTTTCTTTATTCCTGGCCAACACACACACACACACACCTACACCCCCACACACACACCCACCCACCCACACACCCACCCACACACCCCTTTCTTTATTCCTGGCCATCACACTCAAACACACCCCACACACACACACCTACCTTTCTTTATTCCTGGCCAACACACACACACACACCCACCCACCCACACACACACCCACACCCACCCACCCACCCTTTATTCCTGGCCATCACTTTATTCCTGGCCATCACACACACACACACCCCACACACCTACCTTTCTTTATTCCTGGCCAACTGACACACACACACACCTACCTTTCTTTATTCCTGGCCATCACACACACACACACACCCCTACCTCTCTTTATTCCTGGCCATCTGTCCTATTTCCACTGTTGAAACTGGCCATTAATCTAACATTGAGACAGCCTGATTCATTAATGATTCCTTGATATTCAGATAATTGTAAGGCTGAGCAACATCAGAGTGGTTTGTAAGCTCCCTCTAATTTCAGGGCATTTTCAAGCTGTCATTATTACTCACAAATGGCAGCCCTCTCAAGTTCAGGCTCTGCTGACCAGGAAGGAGAAGGTCAGACTTTAGAAATGTGTATTTGAACTTGGTCCATCTGAGGTTCGTGTTTTTAGTAAAGAGCAGGTTTTGCAGACGTTTGCAGGATCAAAGTGATAGTGCCATGGGTATAAGTGAAGAGGCTCCCCTTTTCCTTTGTGTCCCGACTGCAGGCTCACCAGTCCGTGTCTGTCTCCAGGCTCTTGCCTGCTCCACCACAAGTGCCCCCTCCCATCACTTGATACTGGGGTACTCCACAGCCTTTGTATAATGTGTTACCATATTTATTTTTTCGCTGCAAGAGCTTGATGTCAGCATGTAGAAGAATATTGGCACAGAGCAGACACTCTGAAGATTTCTTGAGTGAATGAAGGAACACATAAACTAAACAGGGAACAGATGAACAGACAGACACATTTATTCTGGATCAGTCCTGAGAGGAACAGCACTCTGTATAACCATAATTTTAGATGAAGTCTATTGAAACAGCAGTGCAGTGTTAGTTTTTGTCTCCCTAAACTAAAATATATCTTATAATATGCCAGTGTGCAAGGCCAGTTATCAGCTGTGGGACTACAAACTGACAGGAGTGTCTTGGAAAAAGTTGTTAGTATATCCTTAAATATACAAATGAATGGAGAAAGGTCAATAGATAGTTGATGGGAAAAAAGAGAAAGTGCTACATTTTGGAACTGTAGCAAAATTATACAACTGCCCAAGATTCTGCAGTCAGGAAATGCCTGTGTAAAATGAAATCTTTCTGAAATCATTAAAAATTATGTGTATTCACTTGTGTGGGCTAAAAGTGCAAACCCTAAATCTATCTGACTGGAAAGAAAAGAGCTGAACAAACCCAAACTGAGGAGCATTCTACAAAATAACCGACCCTTTACTCTTAAAAATAGCAATACTGTGAAATAGAAAGACTTAGGAATTGTTCCAGATTAAAGGGAACTAAAGGCCTTGCAGGTGGCCTAGTGGTAAAGAACTGTCCTCCCAGTGCAGGAGACATAAGAGACAGGAGTTCGATCCCTGGGTCATATAGATCCGCTAGAAAAGGGAATGGCAACCCACTCCAGTATTCTCGCCTGGAGAATTTCATGGACAGAGGAGCCTGGAGGGCTACCGTCCATGGGGTTGCGAAGGATCGGACACAGCTGAAGCGATTTTGCCTGCACACAGAGATCTAACAGTTGAGTGAGTTTGTAGAATTTTGGGTTTTCTTTTGCTGTAAAGGACTTTATTGGGACAATTGCTGAAATCTGAATGAGGTTGTAGATTGGATAACAGCAGTGTATTAACTGTAGTGAGGTTATTTAGAAGAACTCCTTATTTGTAGAAAATACACAGGGAAGTATTTCAGGATAAAAAACATTCTCTCTCCACTTCCCTGTCTCAGAGGGAGTGTGCAGGGATTAAAGTAAATTATAAATGTTGACATTTGAGGAATCCATATCTGGGTGAAGGGGATCAGAGAATTCTTCGTACTAGTCCTGCAACTTTTCTTTAGGTCCGAAATTATGTCAAAATAAAAATTTTAAAGCAGGATGCTTAGAAAGAATTAATAATCACTTAGGGAAATGTCATTGCTGAAAACGAACAAAACAAAATTACATAATAGAGTGTGATTTCAGCTACGTTAAAAACTCATAGAGAAAAGAGTAAAAGGAAATATAGCAACGTGTTAACTTTTGTTATCTTATATCTATGTTAATGTATTTCACACATTTTTCTATAAATAGCATGCATTTCTTGAAAAATAAGGAGGAAACAAAATTTCTCAAGAAAGATGATGGCTAACTCTCAAAGAAAACCTAAGTGAATCTTGTTCTTTGTGTCTTTACCACCACGCACCTCATTCTTAGAAGGACACCGTATATGTATGGATGTACACATATACATACACAAACTGTTTCAAACTTTTGTTTTTCATTACTGATATTTTGGCTTCTCAAGTGGCTCAGTGGTAAAGAATCTGCCTGCCAGTGCAGGAGACACAGGAGGTGTGGGTTTGATCCCTGGGTCAGGAAGATCCCCTAAAGAAGGAAATGGTAACCCACAGCAGTACTCTTGCCTAGAAAACCCCATGGACAGAGGAGCCTGGTGGGCTACAGTCTGTGTGGTCACAAAGAGTTGGATACAACTTAGCTATTGAACACAAGCATGGGCAATGATATTTCAAAGGAAATCCTGTATTGGGCAGTAGCTGAAATAAGATATCTCTTAAGTTTTGTCTAGCCCTGAAATTCCTTCCTCCTCTTCCCAGTTCTTTGGAAATCAGCACCTCTGCGATCCAGACAGGGTGCTAGATACCAAGTGTGTAGGATTGAAAAGCTACCCAGACCTCACAGACAGGCCAATCGGTGATTGCGATCCCATGCTAGGTACTATAGGAGCATAGCAGCTCTTACAGTGGGCGGACCTGGCTTGGGGCAGGGGTGGTGGTTGTGCAAGGCAGGGATGAATCTTAGACCTAGAAATTTAAGTGAAATCTTGCCATTTGGAAAAGGATAGCAGAGCATTGTGGGCTGAGCATTCTTGTGTGTCTAGCATATGTCCGCACTCTCGCCCACTGGCATGTCACTCTGGAGACCCTGGCTGGACGGGTGAGAGTTTTACAAAACCCAGGAAGCTCCAGGTCCCACAGGGTCTGCTTTCCCAGGTGTTGGAGGAAGTGGCCCCGCTGCAGGAAGCAGGAGGAGCTTTGTGTGGCTCTGGAGCCAGGCTCCCTGTGAACCTGAGGCCTCCATTTGCAGAATCACTGCTGGCGTTTGCCTGATGGCCCCCACCACAGAAAGCAGATGCTGCATAGATACCCCGGGAGAAGAGAATAAAGGAGATGGCAGGACCATGTTGGAGAGTTTGCTGATCTCTGATATACTCAGTGGAATTCCTGGAACCTACTTTATTCGTTTGGTATCAGACCCTTCTGCAAGGGGTCAGGTCTGCTCATGTGGCCTCACAGTGTCTGGATTCCCAGAGTTACCCCCAGAGCAGTGTTGTTGAGAAATGTTTTTCTTGAGAAATGTGTTGGCTGGACAGTAACTATTCTTTGAGCCATTCATTTGCTTGGGCGCATTGTTCTTTCCAGTTCTTAGAGCCTGGGGCCACCAATACATAAGTATTTGTTAAACCACCACATAACTAGATCAATCAGGGGCAAAATAGTGGTTAAGAATCCTACACTTGGGTTGGGCTGGAAGCTTCTGCATTTGTCTTGGAAACTGTTATGCATTTTAGAGCATGATATTTTTACTTGTATTACTCTCATATTTCCATAGTTTGTTAAAGACTGCATGAGCTGATATTAATTCAGGATATAACATATATAGTAAGTGTTTGATTCCTGCTGCTGCTGCTACTGATGCTAAGTCGCTTCAGTGGTATCCGACTCTGCAGCCACATAGACGGCAGCCCAACAGGTTCCCCGTCCCTGGGATTCTCCAGGCAAGAACACTGGAGTGGGTTGCCATTTCCCTCTCCAATGCGTGAAAGTGAAGTCACTCAGTCGTGTGCGACTCTCTGCGACCCCATGGACTGCAGCCTACCATGCTCCTCTGTCCATGGGATTTTTCAGGCAAGAGTACTAGAGTGGGGTGCCATCACCTTCTGCGGTTTGATTCCTACCAGTTATTATTAATAAGCATTGGTTAGCACAGTACATGAAGAGAAAGCATTGGATTCTTGGTCAAGTGACCTGCTTTCTAATCTAAACTTTACCCCAAAAGTCCTAGAAGTAAAGAGAAACAGAGCTGGAAAGAGGCCTTAGAAATTTTTTAGCATCTAGTCCAACAAGCTCCCTTTCATAAGCTTAGAAAGGTATAATGAACCTTGCAAAGGCTTATTAACCACAGCTTTCATGTCTTCATTCGTTTTTAAAGCAAGAGTCGTAATCGCAGAGTAAACCCTTCATTTCTATTAACTAGTGTTGTCACGTTGATTCTTAGTTTTATTATCTTCCTGTCCCATTGGACTATAAAGATAGACTTGTCCTCTTTGCTTATTGTCCTGTCCCCACTATCTGGCACAGTGATGAGCACACAGTAGGTGCCCAGCCTACATTTGTTGAATGATTGAAGGAAGCATCTTGCTGAAGATAGGATTTAGGCAGTCTGAATCAGAACCATGTCCTGATTCTAGGGTGCAGGCGCCTTTCCCTTTAACTTGAGGCAACCTGCTTCATTTCTCTGGGCTTCATTTCTCTGCGCACCTTGGATTTGATCATCAGGTCCCTCCTGTTGTGAGAATGGGTGTCATCTGCCGGCCTTTCACAAAGACCTGTGGTTGTGTGCTTGAAGGGCCACTAGGTGGCGTGGTTGGCCAAATAGCAGACAAAGGGGGAAGGAAAAAAAATCGGATTGATTGCCCTACCAAGAGGACAGTAGGAGTGGTCTGATACCCTTATACTCTTGGATGAGGTGGGAGGCTTGCCTTGAGAAGGAGGCAGGGATCCCAGGGTTTGTGTGCATGGACTTAGGAGCCAAGTGTGGGTTAGCTCTGCTCCTACCAACTAGACATCCTGAAACTCCCCTGGGGCCCTTGTTTCAGTGATGTCATGCATATAACATGCTCAGCACTTCTGCAGGGTGGGGAGGTGCTCTGCAAGGTTAGTAGCGATGAGTCTAGTTTTTGATACCATGAAACACCACTTTCCTGTTCCCTGCCAAGCCAAGTAGACGGGCTTGAGAAGCCTTTGCAGGAGAAGTCTGTGCCTTGCTCCCTGTTTCACAAAGCCAGAATTTAAAATATTCCCTTAAATGGAAAAGTGGATGGCATGTCAGTATCAAGTTAAAGGGAAGCCTAAAATATTTGGAGGGACATCAGGACTCCTGAGAGAGTCCCTGTGGAGCTTACTCAGCACAAAGCACTTATGTTTTGTGCATAAGTGGAACTCAGAGGGGAAGGGGATGATACGGGATAGTGACAAAACACCCTTTGCTCAAGTTGTTCAGAGAAAGAATTTGTTTCCTGGACTTTTATTCAGATCTGAGTGTCTTATTTTTAAAATAGTTTGGGGAGAATCTCCTAGGAATAACAGTGACTAGCATTTGTTACATAACTTACTAAGTGCAAAATATTGTGCTAAACACCATACATTTCATTATTCTATTTAATCCTTACAGCAACCCTATGAGGTTGGTTGGGTTATCATGCCCATTTTACTGATAAGGAAATTGAGGTGCAAAGAATATAATAATAATAGCAAACAGATATTGCCTACTTACTAGAGATCAAAAGTTACTCTAAGTGCTTTAAGTACCATACTTACAATCCTCCTCTAAGTCAGATGCTATTATTACCTTCATTTTACAGAGAAGGCAACAGGTACCGAGAGGTTATGTAACCTTGCCAAGGTCACATAGGGAGTGAATGGAAGTCAGAATACAAACCCCAACCCACGCGATTCCAAAGTTGTTGGTTTGTTTTCCATTGCACTATGCTGCCTCCCACGGTACATTGTATGCAGTAAGAGCTTGATAAGTGTTTGTTGAGTTGAACTATTCCACTCAGACTATAATTAGCCGACACAGAGAAGACTCCTTAAGGAAGAACTATACCGGTCTTCACACTTCCACCCAAAAACCACATTGGCCTCCATTATGGGGTATATATGCAGCTCCATGTGCTGAATTTTGCTCCTGACATTTGTCAGCAATAGGATATTCTTCCATTGGAACAGTCAGGAAAAGTCTGTCATCGTGACAAATGTTTCCAGGAAACTCTTCCACAGGGAGCATCTCAGAGAACTTTATCTGCTTCACACTTTTCTGGCAAGCGTTTCTTGGGCTTGTTTGTTCTGCTAGAGTGGTGGCCAGCCACATCTCATTAGCTTCAAAAGGCCAGAGGGTTGCAGGGTGTCAAGCCAGCCCTACACACCAAGCCGTCAGTGTGTGCGCAGGGCACCCAGGTGGGCCTGCTTCCCTCTCATGATGCCTGGCTGGTGCTGAGGGATGTGAGCAGCAGAGGGGCCCTGCTGCCTCTGTTGGTGAGCTGCCCGCTGAGACCAGGCAGTCTTTTTTATTGTCATGGTGCCAGTGAGGTCTGAGAAAGGAAAGGACCCGGGTCTCTTCAAGCATTCTCTGGGTATAATAATTCAGTCCCAAGTGTTCGGCTGCTTGTTTTTTTATGTGTGTGTCACTGAAATAGGAAGCCCAAAAGAAGTTAGACTAAAACCTCCTCCTCTGACCTGTGACTCTGAGCACGGAGACTTGTTTATGGAAGCCTACGTCTGCTGCCGATTCTCTGTAAGTGAACTGTGCCGTCTTGTATCTTCTCAGAACTTCTCGGCATCTCTGAGGGGAGCAGTGGGAGGTGAACTGTAGGCCTCAGGTTCAATCTTTTCAAGGAAAGCAATGCTTCTCTCTCTGAATATTTCTCCCTCAAAACAGATTTTTTTTCCATTGTAACAAAAATTATGCATGTCACAGGAGACAGAGGGAGAGTTTGGAACTGTTGAACGGGAGGTGATAGTCCACAGAGCAAGGTCCCCAAGCAGGCAGAGGTGGAAGTTTGAGAGCACAGGTAGAAAGGCTCCCATTTGTCACTGCTCTCTTGTCTCCACGACTTGTCACCTTCCGGCCATGTTGGTCCTTCGCTCACCTTTCCAAGGTGCAGTTGGAAGTGAGTGGATGTCTGCCATGTCATTAACAGAGCTACCGGACACGTGTGAGGCAGGGGAAGTGGAAGTGAGGCCAAAGGTGATGCTGGGCTCCTGTGGGCGTCTTCCTCTCTCCTGTCTGGAGCAGCGCTTCCTGCCTGTTCTCACGAAGGAACATCATATCAGGGTAGGGAGAAAGATGCCCACAGCTCCAGGCTCTGGACAGTCAGGCCCTGCTCAGCCACCTGGGGCTGGGGCACACCTGAACCTTAACCCAGGGGTGCTGCTTGAGAGGCTCTGAGCTACAGGATCATCACCCTCAAAGTCATCATCAGATTACCCCTATGCTCATTATCCACGACTCTTAATTTACCAAACCCTTTTGCTGCCAGAAGTTGGAAATTCAAGGCAGGTGTTTGATTTTTAGAGATTCTGAGGTGCAGCCCTTTCGTGGGACTTTCAAAAAAAACTGAGGATCAAAGAGGCTTGAGCTGGGTCACCTTGTTGGGACCAGAACCATCCTTGTGCCCCCGAAACTGTGGGATCAGTGTGAATGAGGAGGCATGACATCACACACACATGCATGTGTGCACACGTTTACATCAGTACATACACATATACACACCAGGTCCAACAGGGCTACACTTCTTTTAAAGTATCAGGTTTTCATATCTCATTCTTATACAGTGTTTTACAGCCAAATGGAAATTTTAAGCCACATGGCTATACCATGTTGCCTCCAGCTCAAACCCATTCCCCATCCTGAACTCAAAAGATGAGAGGCTTGGTGTTCAGAGCCGTTGCCCTTTGGGCAAAGACCACAGCACCCCGAGATCTTAGGGAACCTGATGTCATTTACCGTCAGCCTGTGTCTAGTCTGAGACGCCCGTGTTACTCCACAGTGAATTATTGCAGTAGCCTCCCAACTGGTCTTGAGTCCAGCCTCGCCTTTCGTACCAAATAAGGTAGCCAGAATGGGCTTATTATAAACTACAAACCCTTCATGCTACTCCTCCTTCCTTCTCTCTTCATGCCCCTTTGATTAACTAGCTCCTCTGCTGCATTCAGGTGCATTAATGTTCCTCTGGGGGACCTTCCTGACTCAGCACGTCTGGTCTGGGCATCCCTATCATGCCCTCTCCGTTGGCTCTCCTAACCCTGACCACACGGTTTGGAAGTTGTTTTTCTCCCCGCACCCTACACATGCAAAGCACCTTAGGATGGCGGGTCTGTTTGATTAGTGTTTGTGGCCCCAGAGCGGGCACAAACAGCAAGAGCATTCAGTACACGTTTGGCACCTTCGCGTCTGCTGCGTGAAATTTAGTTTTTGCTTCATTCTCCAATGTCTGGCTCTGCTGCTTGTTCTATTTAAATGCCTTAACATCTTGGTGGTATCAGGGCTCTCATATAAATAAACAACAACTTACCACTAGTGATGTCCCAGTACTAGGCTATATTTAGTACAATTTGTTCATAATTACTGCTCATCGTTATGACCCTAGGACACTATAAAACTCTTAAGTGCCCTTGACTCATCAGAGGCAAATTAAATTATTCACTTAGCAAACATTTTTGAGCATCTACTTGGTACTAAGCATGTTCTCGGCACTATAAGGTGAATAAGGATGGGTGGGGTGGGTTGTGCCTCTTGGAGTTGCCTTACATTTTTTGTTTGTTTCTTCCTATGTTGAACACTTTAAAGCACTAGCACCTCACAATATGAGCCCAAAAGATAGTGGTTTCTCTTCACTCAAGCACAGGAGTGGGATAAGCCACTTTGGGGGATACAAGGATACATAAAATACAAACCCTGTCCTTAAAAAGCCAAAGGTCTAACAGAAGAAACAAGATTTATACCTAAGTGCCTCTAAGACCAAATAGAAAGTGAAAACTGCCCTAGGAAGCTATATCTGTTTGGGCTACAAGTAATAGGAAACCCAGCTCAAACTGGCCTAAACCAAAAAGGGGACTTAGCTTCTCACTTAAGAAAAGAAGTCCAGAGGGAGGCTGTTCCCAGTTGACCAATTTCGTGCTCTTTGACAACATCAAGTTCTAGCTATCATGTCAACCTCAGAGCATCAGCTAACTCTCCACATAGGTACAGAAAGGCTGCAGGCATCCCATCCTCTTATACCAGTACCAAAGTAGATAACGATTTCTTATGCAGCCCTCTTTAAGAACAAAGAGATCTTTCAAAAGCCCCCAACCAACTCCTCGGTATGTTGTGTAGACCAGCACTAAGACAGATGCTCATTCATAAATTCAGCCCTGACAAATAGGATGGAGTCATTTATGTGGCCTCGAACAATCTAGATTTTCCCTAATCACATGAGATGGTGCCCCTGTTCTGCCAGTACTGAGGAAGCAGGGGCATGGCTATTGGGTGGACAGGCTAGAGTGCTTACCATAGAGGGAATTGTTAAATAGCTCATGTTGTTCTGAGGGAAACAAGGTGATTCCTCAGTGAAGAAGCACCCCCCGCCCCCCCCCCACCTCCCCAGGCATCTAAGGGAAGAAAGGCAGCTGTTGTGAGAGCAGGCTCCCAGGAACAAGGTTTCCAGGAGGAAGTGACATCTAAGTTGGGGCAGAAGTCTCTCTAGAGGGGAGGGATAGGGTCAGATTTTTCTTTCAGGAACCACTGGCTATGAAGAGGTTGCAGTGGGTTCTGAAAGGCAGACCAGCTAGGGAGCTGTCGCAGTGTTGCTATAATAGTCTTGGTCCTGAGTAGCATGGTGGCGAGGGGGATAAAAACATACCCACTTGAGAAATACTAGGGAGGTCGAGTGAGCAGGACCAGGAAGAAGAAGCCGAGGTGCAGTGGGTGGGGGGAGCCCAGGGTGACTCCCGAATGTCTGGTTGGGCAGCTGGTGACATTGCTCCCCAAGTAGGAGACCACAGCTGTGGGTGTCAGGGGGCGATGAGTAAAGTGGTGGGGGTGGGCGATGAGTGCAGGTGGCATTGGAGCTTAGTGTGGACTGGGAGTGGGGTTGGAAAGAGCTTAAAGTCAATGCTCCCGGGGTCCTGCTAGGAGGCTACACTTGATCCTCCTAAGAATCTGTGCAGGATGCTGGTGGGGAGAAAACGAGGCGAGAATGTGCAGTGAGTCACATGGTATGAGGGGCACGGGGCAGGGCACATCCGTTCTCATAGGTGACCGGGAAGCGTGCTGCACGGCAGGGACTAGAGGAGAGCCGGGCCAGGCCCAAGAGGGATGGGGTGTGCTGGTGACGCCTGGGCCCTGTCCATGCGAGAGACATGGTACCCTGCTTTTAACCTGGCAGAGGGCTTAGATGCACTGCCGCTTCTGTGTGCTGCCCGGCCTGCTGGGGCAAGAGTTCTCGCGTGAAGAAGCACAGACACCACCAGGCAAGGAGACACCCAAGGAGAGGGGGTCCGTGCAGCCCCGGAAGCAGCTCCCTGCTCTCCCCGCTCAGGCCAGGGCTCTTTTTACCGGTTACAAATCCCTGCAGAGAATCTTGATTCACCCTGCCCGAGCACTTTAGTAAGTGTTAGGATTACAGAGCTAGGGAGAATATAATCCCATTTGGGAGGCAGAGAAAGGCAAAAAAAAGAAAAGAAAAAAAAACTGCAGTGTGAAGATAGAAGTGAAGATAGAGAATTAGGGACTGTGGGGCTTTGGACTGCTCAGAGTGTGGGGCCAAGACTGGACCCAAGCAAGCCTCTGGGGGCTGCCCAGGTCCCTACCTCAGCTGTGGCTCCCTCTACCCACCAGCACACCATGCATTATGATGTAAATGACCACCAGAGATAGCAGTGGTCAGGGATCATCTCTTCAGTATAGAACATGAGCTAAAGCTTAGAGATATTTGAAAACAGGAGCTTTAAAAACCAAGCAAAAACATTCTTACAGTATATTTATCAGACACCCACCATGTACTCAGCCTTGGTCCAGGGGCTGGGCATCAAAGGGAAGTAAGATGAGGTCTTGCCTTCGTGGAGTTGAGTAGGGAAGACAAGAGCCCCATGAGCTTGCTTCTGTAGGCCAAGGTCAGTGCTGGGGTGGTGCTGTAGGAGGCTGAAGGGAGTCACCAGGGAAAGTTGCTGGAAGCTGTGATCCCAATCAGGTTCGTTCAACCTTTGCCTGCTTTGGGTTTTTTGTAAGGATACATGGATCTAAACTGGCTGCTGCTGCTACTGCTAAGTCGCTTCAGTCGTGTCCGACTCTGTGCGACCCCGTAGATGGCAGCCCGCCATGTTTCCCCGTCCCTGGGATTCTCCAGGCAAGAACACTGGAGTGGGTTGCCATTTCCTTCTCCAATGCATGAAAGTGAAAAGTGAAAGTGAAGTCGCTCAGTCGTGTCCAACTCTTCGAGACCCCGTGGACTGCAACCTATCAGGCTCCTCTGTTCATGGGATTTTCCGGGCAAAAGTACTGGAGTGGGGTGCCATTGCCTACTCTGATATAAATTGGCACTTAGACATTAAGTGTCTGGCATATAGTAAACATGCAGTGGCTGATAGCTAATATTGTTTGCAGCTCAGATTAGCTCAGGGATGAGCTGAGAACAGAGAGGATGTTGCTGAAATAATAATACCTTAGTCAACTGTCAGGTGCATTAAAGGTAAAAAAATTAAAGTACTAAATCATTTAAAACAAGACTAGCAAATTGTTTTCAATTTGTGTGTCACCTACGGTTGATTGGAGCCAGGTGTTGAAAGGGGATGTTAATTCATGCCTGGGCCCAATAAGAAAAGAGCATGTGATCCATTAGTGATGTCTGCCATGGGTGCAGTGGGGGAGGGGTAGCAGGCAGGCCAACATTCGCCATCCTCAGATTAGAATGATAGATCAAATAATTGGGATCTGGCAATATAAAACCTATTAATCCCACCCCTACGCCCTTGGCATTTTTCAGAGACGAAAGTGCTCTGTTCGTATGTGAATTTTTTTAAAGTACACCGTCATACTTTCAAAGTTGTCTACTGGAATTCCAGTTTTTTCAGCCCAGTCTCCTATGCTCCTTAGACAGCTGCCCTCTTGTCACTGATCAGAGCTGGAAGCAGAGCCACATCCTGAAATTCCAAGGAAAGATAAATATAGGATAATTTATTCCTACAGTGATTAAGCTGTATTTCTCCCGGTGGCAGGAGAGGAGAGGAACATATGTTAGATTCTCCTTTAGCGCTGATGTAGGGAAAGGGCTACTAACGAGAACACCCAGTTGTTCAGAGCTTCCCATTAAAGGGTCGGCACATTCAATCAGGGATGAGCCAGGCGCAGAGGAGTGGAGAAGAGTCCACAGTTCCTTGTGCCTTGGTAATAACTCTTGCTGAAAGACAGACGTGATACAAATGCAGTGGTACTTGTCACGCTTCACGGTCATTAACCTGACATCTCTATTGGGCTGCGTTAAACGCTGGTTTGGGTTAGAAGGCAACCGTGAATGCTAAAAGGTGGGGAGAAGCACATTTACTACATGAATTTACTAGCATGTGCGGTTTGCTCCCAACCTGTTTGCCTGTTGTTTGGGCTTGGCTCTTCTGGAGTGTCCATAGAAGAGCCCTTTCCCACCGTTCTCGCTGTTCATGCTGGAGTATCGATTAGATGTATCTTTGCAGGATGCTGTTGAATGAGAACAAGGGCCAAGGTATGGCTGTTTTGGTTTTAAGTGTCCAGGGAATATTTTAGGGAGCAGTACGACCTCAGGCATTGGGTGAGCGTATTTTGGGGGAAGTGCATGTACTTTTGTACTTATGATCCTAAACACAGCAACCCTGACCTGCTGGAAGGCCCCATCCTGGATTGTGCTGCCCGAGAGCACATTTATATTGATACAAAAACATAAATGGCCATTCTTGGAGACTGTTATTCTTACTACAAATATTTTTTGGAAAGTGGATAGATTGTGAGTGCATGTATAGGAGTGTGTGTGTGTGTGTGTGTGTGTGTGTCATTGGGTAAGTTCAGGTGGCCCAAGTAATAAAGTAGTTGAAAACTATTGAAAAAGTATTTTAATATAAAAGCAAAAACAAAAGTGTATGCATCTTTTTTTGAAGTGAAAGTCACTCAGTTGTGTCCAACTGTTTGCCACCCCATGGACTATACAGTCCATGAAATTCTCCAGGCCAGAATACTGGAGTGGGCAGCCATTCACTACTCCCGGGGATCTTCCCAACCCAGGGATCGAACCAGGTCTCCTGCATTGCAGGTGGATTCTTAACCAGGTGAGCCACCAGGGAAGCCCAAGAATATTGGAGTGGGTAGCCTATCCCTTTTCCAGGGGAGCTTCCCGACCCAGGAATCAGACCAGGGTCTCCTGCATTGCAGGCAGATTCTTTACCAACTGAGCTATCAGGGAAGCCTTTTTTTTTTTTTTAAATGATGAGCAAAAAATATTTCTTTCCCTCTTAATGTTATTTTAAAAGTGTCAAACGTGTTACCTGATGCTACGTAAAGTGTCATATTACGAAATATATGTAATCAGGGCGGGGAGGGGGGGTGGGAATCTACACAAGGCCCTGATGCTGTAACTGAAATGAATCATTAAACTGAAAGAACGGAAGTTTCAAGCACATGTACTTGCCAGTCTGATGTGAGTCTGAGACAAATTATATGGCTCAATAAGAAGGTATATAAATATGTGTAGGATATTCTGAGAAACAAGTGGGCCTAGAAACCTAACCCCAAGTTATAAGACTGTTTCCATGGGAAAATATGCTCCCTAAGTGCCTTCTTTGAAAGTCAACTTTTGAAACCCTGCCGATTTATAAGTTGGGGGTTAATGATATAAAGCAATCACCTACTGATGCGTAGAATTCTCAGCCCGAGTCCGTCATCAAGCATTTATTGAGTAACCGCTGGGTGGATTACGCTCTGATAAGCATGGCAGGGTGAAACAAAGGAAATAAAAGAGCGTTTCTGCCCTCAAGAAGCTTGTACCTAGCCGGAGAGGGAAAGCATGCCTGCAGAGCAACCTGAGAGCATTCCCAGTGCCTGAGCTACAAAGCAGGGCTCCTGCAGGCTGCAGCGTGAAGGAGGGATGTGAGGCCTTGTGGTTAATCAGGAAAATGTGGGGCCCCACCAGCCGAGCCTGTCCCTATTTGTTTGTTATCCCCATAGGCACACTGAAGACTTTCCCATTCTGCCCCTGAGAGCCTCCCAGAAGCGTGAAGCCATGGCTGCAGGGAATGTCACATGATCCTAGGATGCTGAGCCATTCAGAACCACAGCTGGCATGTGGTGTTACCTTATTAGGAAAGGTTCGGGCTTCTTCCCTTTTTCCTTTCTTTCTGTCTTCCTTTCTTCCTTCCTTTCATCTCTCTCTCTCTCTCTCAGGTAGGTACATTCTTGGCAACCTGGGCAGGGATGTACCTCCTGTACCCAGGGTTCCAGCTCTTCAGCACACCCGAGTGAATCAGAGTCTTTCTGAGATTTGGAGCCTGACTTTGTGCATTTGGGGTGTCATTTTCTCAGAGACTCTACTCAGTAGCAGCAGGCAGGCCCCTTGCCTTACTTGTGAGACTGAGCTTTGGCTTTTCATTTAGCCCCAGCCTGGAGGTCACCAAAAGGGAGAAGGGACATCAGGAGGGAGGCAAATTGACTGTAAAATTCCTGAGTCGGGCTGTGTTCCATCCCCCTGGGAATGCTGACAGCCTGCAGAGAAGGGGGCTGTGGCCCAGGCTGGCCTGCCAGGTAAGGCATCCAGATCAACCACTGTGTCCTGATGGGAAATGCCTAAAAATAGACCGTTTGCTCCCTTCCATACATTGCCTCCGAGAAGTGCTTCCCAGAGGCTGGATCAGCAAATAATTGTGCCCAAGCCTTCCTTATGGTTCTGTTCTTTTAGAGGCAGAGTCCTTGTTACTCTTTATGCTGTAGGGCAAGTTGGTGGAGGTGGTGACATTCCTATCCAAAAGGTTTAAATAATAATAGTAATGCAGCAGCAAATATTTGTTAAGTGTTTGCTACATTCCAGGAACTGGAAGCATTTCATGTGATTTACCTCATTCAGTTCTCCTTATAGCCCTTAACAGAGTTTTTGCATTATTATCTCCATTTTGCAGATGAGAAAATTGAGGCTTAGGGAGGTCATGTAACCAACCTTTCCAGAGCCTCGCTGCTAGTAAATGACAAAGCTGGGACACAAACCCAGATCTGTCTGCCTCCACATTTAATTACCAGGTATTTCTTCCCCTCAGAAAACTTTTTATTTACAGTTTCCTACAAATCTCACTCCTACTTCTCCTGCATTATTTGGGAAGGAAAAGAACTTATTCTCCCAGGACAGTAAAAAGAGGGAGAGGCCTTGGAAAAATAAGTCAGGGATGAATTTATTTTGAAAAAGGAGGGTTTGTGAGGGAAGCGTTGAGCTGGCCAGCTGAAAGGGAGAGGTTGTTCTGGACTCCGCGTGTGTTACGGAAGAATGCGTGGAAACGAGTGGGAGAAACAGAAAGTAAACCAGACAGGACAGGATCCAATGGAAGGAAATGTGATCGTCAGCAGAGAAAGGGGAGCCCTGCCTTCAGGAGCAGCGTGTTAATGATTAGTGCTCTGCGAACGTTGCAGGCCTCACGTGCCCTCCACGGTATGCAAAACTCCCCTGTATGGGGGAGAGTCACTCTCCAAAAAACAAAGCCATGAGATTTAATTCTGAGTTTCTGCAGGGACTGGATGAAATCACCACTGGAAAAACAAGAATGGCAGCACATGTTAATTATTTCAGGAACTCTTAGAGGGTGCAAATAAAACACCAGCCATCCCAAGGAGAGACAGGGCCCTTCCTCTACCCTCTCTCCTTGCTCCCCAGACCCCCATCAGCATCCCATCCCCTTCCTGCTGCCTCAGTTGAAGATACCACATCTCTTGTGTTTCTCTGGGGCGGGGCCGGGGCAGGGGTGCCTAAAGGAGATTTTTGTAAAGCAAACTGCATCTTCCCAGAAGCCTATGGTATCCCCTCTGGCCTTCTCTGACCTTCACATGGGATGGATCTTTGATTGGCAACGTGCCTCCTCATACTACTTTCTCTGCCTCCAGCATCTGAAAAGTTAGGGATTTCTTTATGGATCTTTAACCCAACTCCTAAATACCCAGGACTTATCCCCTTTAGAAGCACCATTTTGCAAAGCAGAAGAGTTCCGTGGAAAGTGAACCATAGTTCACTTTGCAGGTTTTCTCTCCTTCTTTCCCTCCCTAAAAGAAAGGTTCTTTATCCCTGCCCTCCCTCTCTACGCCAGCCCCCGCCCCAGGCCGACTCACAGTCTGGTTTTAATATAGCAAGTTCTGTAATTATTTGTCTTTTGCAGATTAGGAGACTGAAACATTGCAGTTACTCTCCCTGGGTTCCCACTTGGCCACAGTGACTAGAACTGTGCCCCACCATCCTTGTCCTCGTGGCCAGCAGCCTCAAGTCCCACAGTATCTCTGCCTTGGCACAGGGAGCCGACATTGTTTGCATAGCGTACATTCCTGGACAATTGAACTATCCAATTTAACCTTCAGAGCATCCCGATCGGTTTGTGGGTGTTTGTTCCGGGGAGAGGGGGAGAGACGGTGACTTTCATGGTTCACACATGATGCTACCCACACACACCCCAAATTCCAAACCTCTATTCTCTAGAGATTAGAGATGCAAATTGCATCTGTAAAATTCACAAGTGAAGTCAAACATTTGCTTCAGTCATTTTATCTGGAAGCATATAGCATTAATACTTGCTTCCTTATAATACTCCCCAGCCACACCCATTGTGTCCCATTCTGTGAAAGCGTTTTAGAAATAGCCTAATTTCATGTGAAATTAATCTTCATTAATAAAGATGCTATAATAAGATATCAATCTTGAAATACATTCTGGTTATGACTGGTACCTAGTCAAGGAAACTTTAAAACTGTTATCTCCAAAACCAAATTTTGCATCACCCAACATTCAGAAGAGTCTTTATTCTTTTAAAAGTGGCATTTTTGCAGTTTTGTGTACATGAAGTTTGCATCCAGAAATGACACTAGGAAAGGTATGAGTAGATGAAACTCACCAGTTTTTCTTCCACTTATTTTGAGCGAATTTTAGTCCCCTCCCCCAAAATAAAGCTTTTAAAATATGTTTTTAGCTTTAGGGATATTCAGCTGCCTTTTGCTTTCAAACTGGAATTTAAGCCTCTCCATTCTTATCACCTTCCTTTGGTCTCCTTTTACCTTTCCTGGATTCTAAGAGAAATGTTTTAGAGCCTTGAAATCAAAATAAAACTGCAACCTCCCTGAATTATTTACCAGTACTCACTTGGGTTTAACCATGATCATCTGCACATAATTTAAAAATCAAAACACCAACTGGAGGATTTAAGCCAAACCCCCTATTTTTAGAACTGTATTAAAAAAAAAAAAATGGCAGATTTTATTTTCGGCCAAACAGCCATGGAGGAGGCTCCTGGGCATTCTTCCATCCCTCAGGGCAGAGCTGGGCTGACCACCTCCCTGCCTTGCCGGGACAGCTGCCTGCCTCCCTGCTGATGCCTTCCCCAGCCCTAGCTACTTCCCAGCCTCCAACAGACGGGTTACTTCGAAGCAAGGATGTTGCAGTACTTAATTTAAAAGAAAGAAAAAAGTGTTTTGTAACTTCCTTTTTAGTTCTAGTGGATTTGTGTGCTCCTTGAGCTTGGGGGTGAAGTAAGACTTCTGTGTGTGTTTCTTTTTCTTTAGATTAAGAATGGAGGAGAAGTTTCCTTATGAACAATTACGCCTTTGTCAGCAGGTAGTTTACAGGGGAGTCAATTTTTAAAAAAGAAGAGGGCTCTAGCCTTTAATTATCCCAGTTGGTATTCAGCTTTAGAAAGCCCGTGTACCTGCTGAGTATGTTAATTTAACCACTTTATAGTATCTTAGGGGCTTCCCTGGTGGCTCAGACAGTAAAGATTCTTAACTCAGCCAGTCTTCCACCCAAAACACCTCCTCTAAGAATTCAGAGGAGTCTGGAGATACATGAGAGCTTTGTACTTGCATATCTTTCTTTCTTTTTCTTGGTACTTTGGGCTTTAATTAAAATCTTTACTTCAGATTTTTTGTTGTTGTTTTCGTTTGGTTTGGCTTTTATGTTTTTGTACCTCGTGCAACTTTTTTTTTCTATCCAAACTGAAGATGTTTATTGCATATCTTAGCAGATGCAGCAGGCATTAACAGAAATTCTTATTTGTCTGCACCCATGTGGAATATGAGGGCCAGGTTCAGTTTAGTTCAGTCGCTCAGTCGCTGTTTGTGACCCCATGGACTGCAGCACACCAGGCTTCCCTGTCCATCACCAACTCCTGGAGCTTGCTCAAACTCATGTCCACTGAGTTGGTGACGCCATCCAACCATCTCATCCTCTGTCGTCCCTTTTTCTCCCTGCCTTCAATCTTTGCCAGCATCAGGATCTTCTCCAGTGAGTCAGTTCTTCACTGGAGCTTCGAATATTCAGGACTGATTTCCTTTAGGATCGATTGGTTTGATCTCCTTGCTGTCCAACGGACTCCCAAGAGTCTTCTCCAACCCCACAGTTCAAAAGCGTCAATTCTTTAGCACTCAGCTTTCTTTATGGTCCAACTCTCACATCTATACATGACTACTGGAAAAACCATAGCTTTGACTATATGGACCTCTGTCAGTAAAGAAGTGTCTCTGCTTTTTAACATGCTGTCTAGGTTTGTCACCACTTTTTCTTTCAAGGAGCAACCGTCTTTTAACTTTCATGGCTGCAGTCACTGTCACAGTGATTTTGGAGCCCAAAAAAATAAAGTCTGTCACTGTTTCCATTGTTTCCCCATCTATTTGTTATGAAGTGATGGGACCAGATGCCATGATCTTCATGTTTTGAATGTTGAGTTTTAAGCCAGCTTTACACCTTTTCACAGCTCTTTCACCTTCATCAAGAGGCTCTTTAGTTCCTTTTCACTTTCTGCCATAAGGGTGGTATCATCTACATATCTGAATTTATTGATATTTCTCCCTGCAATCTTGATTCCAGCTTGTGCTTCACCAGTCTGGCATTTCGCATGATGTACTCTGCATATAAGTTAAATAAGCAGGGTGACAATATACAGCCTTGATGTTCTCCTTTCCCAATTTGGAACCAGTCTGTTGTTCCATGTCCAGTTCTAACTGTTGCTTCTTGACCTGCATACAGATTTCTCAGGAGGCAGGTAAAGTGGTCTGGTATTCCCATCTCTTTAAAAATTTTTCACAGTTTCTTGTGATCCACACAGTCAAAGGCTTTAGCATAATCAATGTAGAAGAAGTAGATGTGTTTCTGGAATTCTCTTGCATTTTCTATGATCCAACAGATGTTGGCTATTTGATCTCTGGTTCCTCTGCCTTATCTAAACCCAGCTTGAACATCTGAAAGTTCTTGGTTCACATACTGTTGAAGCTTAGCTTGGAGAATTTTAAGAATTACTTTGCTAGTGTGTGAGATGAGTGCAATTGTGCAGTAGTTTGAACATTTTTGGCATTGCCTTTCTTTGGAATCAAAACTGACCTTTTCCAGTCCTGTGGCCACTGCTCAGTTTTCCAAATTTGCTGGCATATTGAGTGCAGCACCTTCACAGCATCATCTTTTAGGATCTGAAATAGCTCAACTGGAATTCCATCCCCTCCAGTAGCTTTGTTCATAGTGATACTTTCTAAGGCCCACTTGACTTCACCATTCCAGGATGTCTGGCTCTAGGTGAGTGATCACACCATCGTGATTATCTGGGTCATGAAGATCTTTTTTGTACAGTTCTCACCTCTTCTTAATATCTCCTGCTTCTGTTAGGTCCGTACTGTTTCTGTCCTTTATCAAGCCCATCTTTGTGTGAAATATTCCCTTGGTATCTCTAATTTTCTTGAAGAGATCTCTAGTCTTTCCCACTCTGTTGTTTTCCTCTACTTCTTTGCATTGATCACTGAGGAAGACTTTCTTATCTCTCCTTGCTATTCTTTGGAACTCTGCATTCAGATGGGTGTATCTTTCCTTTTCTACCTTGCCTTTCATTTCTCTTTTCTCAGCTATTTGTAATGCCTCCTCAGGCAACCATTTTGCCTTTTTGCATTTCTTTTTCTTGAGGATGGTTTTGATCCCTGTCTCCTGTACAATGTCACGAACCTCTGTCCATAGTTCATTAGGCACTCTATCAGATCTAATCCCTTGAATCTATTTGTCACTTCCACTGTATAATCGTAATGGATTTGATTTAGGTCATATCTGAATGGTCTAGTGGTTTTCTTTCTCTCTAGTGGTTTCTACTTTCTTCAATTTAAGTCTGAATTTTGCAATAAGGAATTTATGATCTGAGCCACAGTCAGCTCCTGGTCTTGTTTTTGCTGACTGTATAGAGCTTCTCCATCTTTGGCTGCAAAGAATATAATCATTCTGATTTCGGTGTTGACCATCTGGTGATGTCCATATGTACAGTTGTCTCTTGTGTTGTTGGAAGAGGGTGTTTGCTATGACCAGTGCATTCTCTTGGCAAAACTGTTAGCTTTTTTTCTGATTCATTTTGTACTCCAAGACCAAACTTGCCTGTTACTCCAGGTATCTTCTGACTTCCTACTTTTGTATTCCAGTCCCCTATGAGGAAAAGGACATCTTTTTTTAGTGTTAGTTCTAGAAGGTCTTGTAGGTCTTCATAGAGTGATTCAACTTCAGCTTCTTTGGCATTAATAAAAAGAGGAGAGGAAATTGAAATTCAAAGATGAAGCTGTATGTCGAAAGTGATAGAATTCCTGTGCAGGAGAACCAGAACCCAGGACACATAGACCCATTTCTGTCCTCTCTCCCCTGCCAGGCCATCCAGTCTCCATGGGAGGAACTGAGGCCCAGAAGAGTGAAATGCCTTCTCCTCATCATAACTCATTCATATCCAATCTAGGACTAAAGCCTAGGACTTTATTCCCAATGTATTCTTTGATGCAGCAATTCAGATCAAAAACCAGTCCCACAGCTAGTGTTTGTGGTGGGCTTGCACTGTTGGCCACTGTGAAAACTTATTTAGGTACATCTTCCATTGATACTATATCCACTACCCCTGGCTGTTTGTCATCTGTGCTCACATAAAAGAGATTTATCTTTTTATTTCCCAAACATGTAAATAAACAGTCTACAAATGCTAAGTCATTCATTCCTCAGCACAACTTAAGAGGACAGGTGCCATCATTATTCTCATCTTACAGATGAGGAAAGAGGCACAAAGAAAATGAGTGACTTACCCTCGCTTACACAGCTACCAGGTGGCAGAGCTGATCAAGCCCCGGCCGCCTGGCTGCTCATCTGTGAATGTAGCTACTACTCCCTGCTGTTGTATTAAATGGGATCCCATATTCCTTTATTTTATTTATTGATTTATTTTAACTTGAATCTTTTTATTTTGTTTTGGGGTATAGCCAATTAACCATGCAATCTGCGTTTAAGTGAAACATTACAAGGACCAGAGAGCGTGAAGCTGGAGCAGCCTCAGTTCAAATCTCGAGTCTACCCCTTACTAGGTGTGCAATTTGTTGTGAATGATTGAACCTCCCCAGGCCTCACTCTTCCATCTATAACAAGGGACTAATGCACATCTTGTAGGGTCATAGCAAGGGAACTGAGGGGCTTCCTTGGCGGCTCAGATGTGAAAGAATCCGCCTGCAATGCAGAAAACCCAGGTTTGATCCCTGGCTTAGGAGGATCCCCTGGAGAAGGGATTGGCTGCCCACTCCAGTATTCTTGCCTGGAGAATTCCATGGACAGAGGAGCCTCGTAGGCTACAGTCCTAGGGTCACAAAGAGTCTAATACTACTGCCACTAGCAAGGAAATGAGACAGAGAAGCTGCTCATTGAGTGGTGGTTACACATTTGTGATACTGGAACCGTGCTGATCCGTTTCCATAAAACTGCACTAAGTTACGTGAGCTCTCTCAGCAGACCACAGATTGGCACCTCTTCCCACAAACGTTCTTTTTAAAATTTTTAAAAAATATTTTATTTATTTGGTTGCTTCAGGCCTTAGTTGCAGCATCTTCCATTGTGGTGTGGGCTTCTCTAGTTGTGACTCATGGGCTTAGTTGCTCCAAAGCGTGTGGGATCTCAGTTCCCTGACCAAGAGTTGAACCCCTGTCCCCTGCATTGCACGGCTAATTCCCAGCCACTGAACCACCAGGGAAACCCCCCTTGAATGTTCTTTACACATCTGAAAATCAATTATTTAGAGAGGTACTGGGGAGGATGTGGGGCACAGTGAAGAAACACTACAGGTAACCCTGAGAACTTCAACTGGGACTCTAGACTTGCATACAGTGGTTGGCAGTTCCAAAACCTTGCTTAGCCCGAACCATCTTGCTTAGAAGGCAGCTAATGGACTAGTGTTTAAGAGTGAAAGTTTGGAGTCAGTTCCTGTATATCAGGTCCCAGTACCACAGTGTATTAGATCCAATCTACTTGTTTTTCCATGCCTGAGTTCCTCCTCATATCAAATGCCAATGGTCGCAGTTCCCCCATGGGATTAGTGTGAAGATTAAATGGGGTAGTCCTTGTGCAGCACTTAGCCCAGTGCCTGCTGCTTAGTTAAGAACCCAGTAAGCTCCAGGAGTTGGTGATGGACAGGGAAGCCTGGCATGCTGCAGTCCATGGGGTCGCAAAGAATTGGACGTGACTGAGTGACTGAACTGAACTGAAACTGTTCAGATTATTATTCCTATTACTATCCTTCAAGCAAAGACCTTTGAGGATGTTCGCCTCCCTCCCTCTCCCTACCTGCCTCCTTTCCTTCCTTCCTCCCACCCAAACATACACTAACACACCCAAAGTGGCTTCTTACATTATTATAGTACTAACTGTTTTCAGTAATCACAGATAAATAGCGGTTTTTTCCATCTTGATGTATTTCCAGCATTTGAGTTTGAGCAAGCTCTGGGAGTTGGTGATGGACTGAGAAGCCTGGCTTGCTGCATTCCTTGGGATTGCAGAGTCAGACTCAGTCATGAGCAACTGAACTTAACTGATATTTCCAGAAAATTATTTAGCACCTCACTGATGTTCCCACATCTCTTAGGGACCAAAACCTTTGAAAAAAGCTGGGTGACTGGGCTGCTTCCTAACTTTTTAGCTCCTGTTTCCTAAAACAGTCGTCCCTAGTGTTCAGATGGTAAAGCGTCTGCCTGCAATGCGGGAGACTTGGTTCACTCCCTGGGTCCAGAATATCCCCTGGAGAAGGGAATGGCAACCCACTCCAGTATTCTTGCTTGGAAAATTCCATGGATGGAGGAACCTGGCGGGCCCCAATCCATGGGATCACAGAGTCGGGACATGACTGAGTATGTTTTTTAAAACAACAAACTTAGTTTATCAATAAATACAAATATGAAATTATTCTTTAAGCAGGACAGCAGCCTTTATTCATTGCTCTTTGAGTTTTCTGAGGTTTAAACAATAGATGTCATACATTAAATAGGATTTTGGTGGTGGTGTTTTTTTTTTCTTTTTTCCTCTGTGATGGGGTCAAAAAGCAAATCCAGACATAGACAGATGTGAGGAGACCTAAATGTCTTCTTTCCCCGGGGCCTTACTTTGCAATGCCCTTATATCCGTAGGCATTCCGGCCTGTTACCCTGCTTATCTAGTTTTTCCAGTAGTCATGTATGGATGTAAGAATTAGACTATAAAGAAAGCTGAGCCCCGAATAATTGATGCTTTTGAACTGTGGGGTTGGAGAAGACTCTTGAGAGTCCCTTGGACTGCAAGGAGATCCAACTAGTCAATCCTAAAGGAAATCAGTCCTGAATATTCATTGGAAGGACTGATGCTGAAGCTCCAATACTTTGGCCACCTGATGTGAAGAACTGACTCATTGGAAAAGACCTTGATGCTAGGAAAGATTGAATGCGGGAGGAGAAGGGGACGACAGAGGATGAGATGGTTGGATGGCATCACTGACTCGATGGACATGAGTTTAAGTAAGCTCCAGGAGTTGGTGATGGACAGGGAAGCCTGACGTGCTGCAGTCCATGGGGTCACAAAGAGTCAGATACCACTGAGCAACTGAGCTGAACTGCACCCTCTTTATCTAATCCAACTGTTATCTAGGTTTCATTCTCATTCTGTTGCCTTAGGCCTTGTTAGCAGCAAATAAGAAAAAATACCTCCATCTGCTATATAGAAACGTTTGTACATAGGTACAGTTTTATGGTTTGTTAACAAAGATATGTTGCATTTTGTGCTGTTTAGCTGTGGTTTGACATTGTTTTGCCAACCTAGCTGACGTTGTCAAGAAGAACCTTGCTTCTCCTTCAGGTACTAAGTACAATACATACTAAATCTTGATGCTACAAATCCAGGATTCAATTACTAGACAGCATTTTGTTTTCGCCCAGCTTCCTCCACTCCTCTCCTACTTCAGATTCCAGAAAGTAGCTTCAGTGGTAACACTCTATGCAGAGACAGTATTGTTAGGGAATCCTACGTGGCTGTGAATTTTGCATTAAGCAATCAGAGCTTTGTTCTTTCTCATTAATAAATATACAGCTTTTATCTTACTCTTCCAATATAAATATATATAAAACACCAGTATTGTTGCATACCACCATCAAGGGTGTTTATCATATCTATGTATCACATGTCATGTTTAATATTTTTCTTTAAATCTGTTTTTAAACTAACTCACTTTTTAGTCTTTTCTCAAATGATTTCATCAGTAAAACCACTGGTGTGATGTATAATTCTTATTTTTTTCTAACAAACAGTTAAGTAAATACTAGCCATTATTATTCAAGAATGGATGTCTGTGTACCACCAAAAATTATGGCAAGTCACGAAGAGTAGAAAATAGCACTCTTTAATGTAGAGAACAGTCAAAATGGTATAATTTGCTAGTAATTTCATTGTAACAACTTTATAATAAATACTTTTTTCTCAGGTAGTATGTGTCCCTTTTTACACACTGTTCTGCACCATTGTTCTTCAGTTTCTTTGGACTCTACCTACCATTTAAGGGTCTAAAGTATATTCCTCTTTTGAGATAAGAATCAATCTTATCTCTTAGAGTAATTGTGAGAATGAAAGCTCTGAGTACAGTGCCTGGCACAAAGTTAGGGCTGTTAGTTCCTCTCTGGTCTGTGTGGGTATTTTCTTCCCAGCTGACTTTATCAAATCCTAGGCATCAAAAGATTCCTGAAATTCACTGAGTATAGAATATACTGGTTTGCCTTCAGTAGACGTCCAACACATTATTTATCAAATGATTAAGAAGGTGGTTTTAGAATAGTCAGGGAAATAAACAGAAATGGGTCATGAGGATAAGACATTTCTTGATGTTGGCTTATTAATGCATATTATTGTAGATGAGTCTTGTGACTGTCCGGTGCTGTGCTTAGTCGCTCAGTCATGTCCGACTTTCTACGACCTCATGGACTATAGCCCTCTAGGCTCCTCTATTCATGGGGATTCTCCAGGCAAGAATACTGGAGTGGGTTACCATGCCCTCCTCCAGGGGATCTTCCCATCCGAGGGATTGAACCCTGGTCTTCCACATTGCAGGTGGATTCATTACCAGCTGAGCAACCTTGGACTACCTTTATTCAAGTCATCTCTGAAAAGGGGTTGGAGAATCTGTCTCTGGCCAGTTCCCCTTCATTCATGCCACCCCTAAGTGGAGAAGGAGAAAGAACTGAAATTCAGTCTCAGGACTTTGAGGGTTTCGATTCCTGAACTGTCATTGGTCTCATCACTGCCTGAAAGAGCAGAGCAGTTTTCCTAAACGTTTTCCCCATCATTGCAAACTCAGATTCTGAAGGGCCAGTCCAGGGCAGCATAGTTATGGGTGAGGTCTGCGGCCATGTGGGAATGTGCTGTCTCTGAAAAAAAATCAGAAATCTGGATTGTATGTGAAAACTCCCAATATCTAGATATTGGCTCTGTTGCTGGTTTTGTTTTTAAATAATCCTTTGTGGGCCAAATTAAACAGGTCTGCTGCCAGCTCCAGCCCTCCAGATGCCAGTATGAGCCTTCTGACTTAGATTTTGCTTCCTTGATTGATAGCAGAATTTGTCCACAGATAAACAGTATTTTTTTTTTCAGCAATTTATTCCCATGTCAAACTAGCTGGTTTAATTATTACGAACTCTTGAGAATGCTGGCGTCAAAGACTGATTTGTAACTTTGGTGGACAGTTTCTGTGGGGGAATCCCAGCTCCTTCCAAAACATGAGAATAAACCCTAAAACCTAGACTCCAATCTTTTCCCTCTTTGCAAACAAAGGAAGCAGATGCCATGCTTAACTGGCAGGTAACCAGTTAACAGCACAGGTAACCTGGTAGGAGCTTCCGTTAGAATATGGTGAACTCTCTTCCAGGGTCAGTGCCTTTTTGTAGGGCAATAAGGAACAGCTTGGAAAGAAGGTCCATGTTGGCTGTGCCTATCACTGACCTTACATGAGAAGGTAGTGGCCTTGAAGTCCAGGTGTGCGATCAGTTAGAATAGCCAGGAACTCTTGACTTGTTTGTTCTTCCAGAAGGCCAGAGAAGCTGTAAAAAGCAAACCAAAAAAAAAAAAAAAGCATAAGGAATGCTTTTTCAGTTCTTAGCACTGATCTTCAACCTAAGAAGTATTTCTCTGTCTCCTTTCCCCAGTGTGTATTTTATAAAAATGAACTGAGGTCCAAATTAGATAATAAACTATTTGATTAATACAGGACCAGCTTATCCAAGTTGAAGCAGAAACAAACAGTGGGAAGATGTATTTGGGGAGATGATTCATTTTATTTTATTCTTTTTAAGAACTAGTGGATAAAAGCATAAAACAGACAATTCCTTATTTATTTATCCATATTTATGAAGTACCTGTTCGGCTATCTATGTGAGGGACTTGTGAATGAAGCCATGATCTTTCTTTACTCTAGATTATTGAGTTGTCATTGTTTAGTTGCTAAGTTGTGTCTGACTCTTTGTGACCCCATGGACTATACCCTGCCAGTCTCCTCTGCCCATGGGGTTGCCATTGTAGTGGGTTGCCATTTCCTTCTCCAGGGGATCTTCCCAACCCAAGGATCAAACTTGTATCTCTTGCATTGGCAAGTGGATTCTTCACCTCTGAGCCAGGGAAGCCCTTACTCTAGATTAGAGGTTGGCTAATCTGTTCTATAAAAGGCCAGATAGTTCCATTTTAGGTTTTGTAGACCATCCATTCTCTGTATTAGCTTCAGGTACACAGCAAAGTGATTCATTTATACATGTATCTATATAGCTATTCTTTTTCAGATTCCTTTCCATTATAGGTTATTAAAAGATATTGACTACAGTTCCCTGTGTTATATAGTAGGTCCTTGTTGTTTATTTTATATTTAATAGTGTGTATATGTTAATCCTAAACTCCTAATTTATCCCTCCCCTACCCACTATCCCTTTTGGTAACCATATATTTGTTTTGTATGTGTATGAGTCTATTTCTGTTTTGTGAATAAATTCATTTGTATCATTATTTTAAAATTCCACATATAAGTGATATCATATGATATTTTTCTTTCTCTATCTGACTTCACTTAATATGATCATCTCTAAGTCCATCCATGTGCTTAAAATGACATTCCATTCTTTTCTATGGGTTAGTAATATTCCATTGTGTGTGTGTGTATGTGTGTCTGTGAGACATCTTAAGTCAGTGGTCTGTTGATGGACATTTAGGTTGCTTCTATGTCTTGGCTATTGTAAATACTGCTACTGTGAACATAGGGGTGCATGCATCTTTTTGAATTATAATTTTATGTGGATTTATGCCCAGGAGTAGAATTGCAGAAGCAGAAAGTGAAAGAGGAGAGTGAAAAGGTTGGCATAAAGCTCAACATTCAGAAAACTAAGATCATGGCATCTGGTCCCATCACTTCATGGGAAATAGATGGGGAAACAGTGGAAACAGTGTCAGACTTTATTTTGGGAGGCTCCAAAATCACTGCAGATGGTGACTGCAGCCATGAAATTAAAAGATGCTTACTCCTTGGAAGGAAAGCGATGACCAACCTAGATAGCATATTCAAAAGCAGAGACATTACTTTGCCAACAAAGGTCTGTCTAGTCAAGGCTATGGTTTTTCCAGTGGTCATGTATGGATGTGAGAGTTGGACTGTGAAGAAAGCTGAGCACGGGATAATTGATGCTTTTGAAGTGTGGTGTTGGAGAAGACTCTTGAGAGTCCCTTGGACTGCAAGGAGATCCAACCAGTTCATTCTGAAGGGGATCAGCCCTGGGTGTTCTTTGGAAGGAAGGATGCTAAAGCTGAAACTCCAGTACTTTGGCCACCTCATGTGAAGAGCTGACTCATTGGAAAAGATTCTGATGCTGGGAGGGACTGGGGGCAGGAGGAGAAGGGGACGACAGAGGATGAGATGGCTGGATGGCATCACCAATTCAACGGACGTGAATCTGAGTGAACTCTGGGAGTTGGTGATGGACAGGGAGGCCTGGCGTGCTGTGATTCATGGGGTCACAAAGAGTCGGACACGACTGAGCGACTGAACTGAACTGAACTGATGGTGACTCTGTTTTTAATTTTTTAAGGAAACTCCATACTGTTGTCCCAATTACATCCCCACCAACAGTGTAGGAGGGTTCCTTTTCCTCCACACCCTCTCCAGCATTTATTATTTGTAGATTTTTTTTAATGATGACCATTCTGATTGTTGTGAGGTGGTACCTTATTGTAATTTTGATTTGCATTTCTCTAATAATTAGTGATATTGAGCATTTTTTCATATGCTTGTCAGCCATCAATATGTTTTCTTTGGAGAAATATCTATTAAGGTCTTCTGCCCATTTTTTATTGGGTTGTTTGTTTTTTTTTTATATTAACCTGTGAGCTCTTTGTATGTTTTGGAAATTAATCCCTTATTTGTTGCATTGTTGGCATATATTTTCTCCCATTCTGTGGGTTGTCTTTTTGTCTCTTTGATTTCTTTCATCAGAGTCTTATATTTCCAGAGTACAGATTTTTTTTGCCTCCTTTAGGTAGGTTTATTCCTAAATATTTTGTTCTTTTTGATATCATAGTGAATGGGGTTATTTCCTTAATTTCTCTCTCTGACATTTTGTTGTTTATAAAAGTGCAGCAGATTTATGTATATTAATTTTGTATCCAGCAACTTTACCAAATTCATTCATGAGCTCTACTAATTTTCTAGTAGCATCTTTAGGATTTTCTGTGTAAAGCATTGTCATCTCTTTCCAGTGACAGTTTTACTTCTTTTCCAATTTGGATTGCTTTTCTTTATTTCTTCTTCTTCGTTTTTTTTTTTTTTTTTTTTTTGATTGCTGTGGCTAGAACTTTCAAAATTATGTTGAATAAAAGTGGTGAGAGTGGGATTCCTTGTCTTGTTCCTGATCTTACAGGAAAAGCTTTCATTTTTTCACCATTGAATATGATGTTAGATGTGGGTTTATTATATATGTTATTTTATATATGTGTGTGTGTGTGGTATATGTCAAGATATTTTTACTCTGCCTACTTTGCAGAGTTTTTTTTTTTATCATAAATGGATGTTGAATTTCATGAAAACCTTTTTCTACGTCTATTGAGATGATCATATGATTTTCATTCTTCAGTTTGTTAATGTGGTATAGCATATTGATTTGCAGATACTAAAAAATTCTTGTATTCCTGGAATAAATCCCACTTGATCATGATATATGTTGGAGTCAGTTAACATATTTAATTTACTGTTGGAGTCAGTTTGCAAATATTTTGCTGAGGATTTTTACACCTATATTCATCAGTGATATTAGCTGTAATTATCTTGTTTTGTGATCCTTTTTCTGGTTTTGGTATCAGAGTGCTGGTGGCCTCATAGTATGAGTTCAGCAGTGTCCCTTACTCTGTAATTTTTTGGAGTAGTTTCAGAAGGATAGGTATTAGCTCTTCTCTAAATATTTGGTAGAATTCATCTGTGAAGCCATCTGGTCCTGGACTTTTTGTTTGTGTTTTAAATTATTGATTCAATTTCAGTACTGGTAATTAGTTTGTTTATATTTTCTGTTTCTTATTTGACATATTCTTAATTATTCTTCTTGCTCAAGCAATAGCAAGTGTATTCATAGTCCTAGTAGCAAATAAATTCATCTTCCCATGTTCTGACTGCTCAGTTTATTTACATAGACAGCTGACCCTTGAACAACATGGGTTTAAACCACACAGGTCACTTCTACATGGATTTTTTTTTCACAGTAAGCACTACAGTAGCACATGATCGCAGTTGTGCAGGGCAGAGACCTGCTGATCCAAGGTCACTGAAGTAGACTTGCTGGGGGGACAGAGGCCTGTAGGTCTTGCTGCAACCAGACTGGGCTACCCCTTAGCTGTCTTTAGACTGTGTGCTCCCCCACGAGACGACCCAGTCATTTGGCACCTCCCCTGAGACATCTGATCCCACAGAGGGCTGCCCTATACAGTGAGGAGGGTCCCCACTGGTATCTGTCTGTCTCTCTGGGTTTGACTAGCACATTTCATTCCTGAGAGGATCCCCTCAGGGGCCCCAGATGGAGTTTCAGAACCTGCTCAGCTGAGTCCTAGGCTGATGGCCAGGTCCTCACTGGGTGGTGCCCAGCCCGAGCACACAGCAGGCCTAGCTGGTTGTGGTTCTTTCAGGCACCTCCCATGACCACTTCCTCCTGCCTGAGGACTGTCTCTAGCCCTGAGTAAAGCTGACTGTGTGATCAGAGAATGGCCTTTGGAGTGTGGCACACCTGGAACCCCTTCTTTTTACGAAGGGAGAAAAGACCAATGTGAGTGGGAACTTGAAGGGAGACAGGACTTGCAGGACGGTTAATACTGGTCCAGCCGCAGGGCAGCCAGGGATTCAGAATTCCCGACCCCCCAGTCACCACCACGTCTATTTTCAGGAGTAGGAACTGCTAGAGTAACTCCTGCGATCTCCTCACAGAACATCAGGACTCCACTAACTAGCCACCGACCCACCAACAAAGTCGCTAAGTCACCCAGACACACGCTGCCATTTTCTTGGCTTTCTTATCTCACGTGTGAGACCCAGATCCTGGATCAACGCCTGCCTCACCAGTCAGTGCCCAGGAGACTGCAGACAGTCTCCATACACTTTCTGTGCAACATTTCCTTGTCTATGGAATAGTTATGATATTATACACTTGGTAGGGTTAGTGCAAGGGCTCGAGATAAAGTGAAAACAGAAGCTGGTACATAAAACACAGGTAATGGTATTTTATTCATTTAATATGTACACACCAGGTCCTGTTCTAGGAGCTGGGCAGACAGCATTGAAAAAGACAGCTTGTCCTCATGAAGCTCAGATTCTAGCAGCAAAAGCAGACCAGACGCACCTAGTCTACAATGCCATCAAGTGACCCATGTTCAGAAGAAAATCGAAGCGTGGGATAAAAGGAAAGAAAGTGACAGGTAGGATAGGGTGGTGGCTGTTTCAAGGAATGCCTTCTGGAAAAGGTGACATGAGCAGAAACCTGAGAAAAAAAAAAAAAAGGCAAAGCATTACCCATGCACATACCTAAGGGAAGAGCATTCCAGGCTAGGAGAACAGCAAATGTTAAGGCCCTGAGGCAGGAGCCATCTGACATGTTTCTGAAAAAGCAAGTAGGCCTTAAGGATTGGGAGAGAATAGTGGAATAGTGGCCAGGGGCCAGATCTAGGATCTCATAAACTATACTAAAATCCTGGAATTACTCCAGGAATGATGAAAACCACCAGAGGGTTTTGAGCAGAAAAAACAGTGTGATCAGATTAAATCTAGAAAGCTTCACTGCAGCTGCTGATTATAAAATAAACTGTGGGGCAGCAAAAAAGAAATAGGGCAGGACAATGAAAAAGCTGTCTCAGGCATCCAGGAGAGTAAGAGGGTAGCCTGGACGATGCTGGGAGCGTGGAGGTGAATAAGAAGCCACTGGGCTCAAGATGTTTTTCTGTGGATGGAGCCAGCAGAGCTTTCTCTGGGAGTAACTGCTGGGTATGAGAAGAGGAAAGGAGTCAAAGATGCTCCAGGTATTTGGGGCCTGAGTATTTGGGTGAATGATATTGCCATTTCAGAGGCAGCGAACACTGAGAAAGGATGGGTTTGAGCAGGTGAGGGTACCTAAATCCAGGCGTTGCTTTATACATGTTAAGTTTGAGGTGCACCATAGATAACCAAGTGCGAATATTGAGCAGGGAGGTGTATATTAGAAGCCAGAGGTCCGGGAGACATTGAAGCTGGCCATAAATAGAAGGAGCTCTCGGGATCACGAGAAATTCTTGACAGAGACCAAAGCTCTGTGAGGACAGAGACTGTGTCTCTTTCATTGACCTCAGTGTGCCCAGCACGAGCATTCAGTATGTGTGTGATGAGTATCTGTGGCCATTAAACTGTTGTATGATGAATATCAGCTCAGTTCAGTCACTCAGTCATGTCCAACTCTTTGCGACCCCATGAACTGCAGCACACCAGGCCTCCCTGTCCAATACCAACTCCCAGAGTCTACCCAAACCCATGTCCATTGAGTTGGTGATGCCATCCGACTATCTCATCCTCTTTCGTCCCCTTCTCCTCCTGCCCTCAATCTTTCCCAGCATCAGGGTCTTTTAAATGAGTCAGCTCTTTGCATCAGGTGGCCAAAGTACTAGAGTTTCAGCTTCAACATCAGTCCTTCCAATGAACACCCAGGGCTGATCTCCTTTAGGATGGACTGGTTGGATCTCCTCGCAGTCCAAGGGACTCTCAAGAGTCTTCTCCAACACCACAGTTTAAAAGCATCACTCCTTCGGCACTCAGCTTTCTTGATAATCCAACTCTCACATCCATACGTGACTACTGGAAAAACCATAGCCTTGACTAGATGAACCTTTGTTAACAAAGTAATGTCTCTGCCTTTTAATATGCTGTTTAGGTTGGTCATAACTTTCCTTCCAAGGAGTAAGTGTCTTTTAATTTCATGGCTGCAATCACCATCTGCAGTGATTTTGGAGCCCAGAAAAATAAAGTCTGACACTATTTCCACTGTTTCCCCATCTATTTCCCATGAAATGATGGGACCAGATGCCATGATCTTCGTTTTCTGAATGTTGAGCTTTATGCCAATTTTTTTACTCTCCTCTTTCACTTTCATCAAGAGGCTCTTTAGTTCTTCTTCACTTTGCCATAAGGGTGGTGTCATCTGCATATCTGAGGTTATTGATATTTCTCCCAGAAATCTTTATTCCAGCTTGTGCTTCCTCCAGCCCAGCATTTCTCATGATGTACTCTGCATATAAGTTAAATAAGCAAGGTGACAACATACAGCCTTGATGTACTCCCTTTCCTATTTGGAACCAGTCTGTTGTTCCATGTCCAGTTCTAACTGTTGCTTCCGGACCTCCATACAGGTTTTTTACACAAAACAAAAGTACTAACTGAAAGTTTGCTTTATTATTCCAGACCAAAAATAGAAAGTGTGTCGTTTCTTAAGAAGTAATTAGCATATGATAGAATCAAAGCTTGACGCTGAAAGGAATCTTTGAGGCCAATTTAATGGAAAGGTTCAAAATTGTGGTGGCGGGGATGGTAAGGGAAGTAGATGGTTTATTGCCAAGGGTAGGAGAGTGTTGAGGGACCGCCCAGTGACAGTAAACTGGATAAATAAGATCTTGACCATCAATGCACTACTCTTACTCAAGTATATAAAGCTGTTGCAGTTAGTAAAATAAGAGAGAGTGACGTGTCCTCCTAAACAGTAACTCCAATGACCAAGTGTCTTGGCAAGGGAGAGAGTTTAATGAGTGTTTGTACTTTAGAAGAAGTCTTTGGGAAACTCAGATCTAATCCAAGCCTTTTGTTTTACTGATACAGAAAGGGAAGGGGAGTGGATTAGTGACTTGCATAAGTGACACAGCTAATTAATGACTGGATGGACCCCTCAGTCTCCTTAACGTGAGCCTGAAACTCTGTTCTGACTCTCAGCACCAACTTTCTTCAGACCAGTAATTGAGGTATCGCCTTAGAACAGAACTCATTTATTTTTGGCCATGGAATTATTTTAGTGATTTATTTTGCATGTAATTTAATATGAGAATTATAATTAGACTTTGCTTTAGCTAATTTCAAAATCCATTTACAATTCCCTAAACACATTCCTTTTGGCAATGCTAAAGAATAAGTAGTCCAGGAAAGGTCGCTGAAAGTAAAATGTTTAATTTGCAGGAGATAATTTACCAAGTAAGTAATTCTCATGTCAAAAAATTAAAACTTGATTTGAGAGGCAAACATCATTTTAAGGAAGCTGAGAAGCCCATGTAAACTGTAAACCTTCACGACAGGACACATCTGAATATCCACAATTTTCAGTTCACATCCTGGCTCCACAACTCAATTACCTGTACATACCGTGTTGGCCAAGCTAACACAGTCCTTCAGGCCTCAGTTAACCCATCTGCAAGATGGGGAGGGAGCTATTTCCTTTCTAATGAGAACATTAGAAAGCACATCATTTGATGTCTGCACAGGCCAGGCCCTGGGGAAAGAGAGGAACCCCTCACATCTTACACATGAGGAAATTGAGGTCTGTTAGAAGTAACCCAAAGAGACCATTGTGAGTTTAGCTGGCAGTCCAGTCCCCTAGGTTTCAACTGTGCCCCCCAACTCAGTCACTGCCTCCTGATGTTCCTGGTTCCTAACTTCCTCCAGGCTGCATTTGCCAGGAAATTGCCCAGCCATGCCACCTGGACAGCTTCCCTGATGGAGGAGGAGGTGCCCCATGGGGGCCCAGCCGTGGGGCTGGCATCATCACGGTCTGAGCCTGTAGGCTGCCCTGGGGGCTCCATTAATCACACATCCCCGCCACTCAGTGCAGCTGGCCCCAGCCTGAGCACAGGCTCGTTTACAGTTGTTGCACAACAGGAAGCCGGGCGGTGTTCAGAGCCGAGCTGGCCCACTGAGAGCCACGGCTCCAGGTGCCCTGGTCCTGCAGCCATGGGCGTGCCCTCGCCTCAGCATTTGCCATGGGGAGTAGCAGTCTTCTCCTGCAGCTTGGAGTGGGTTTGCAGGGTGAGCGGTTGCTTTGGTTTTTGTCCACTGTCACGTGTTTGGCAGCCATGACCAGAAGGCAGGGCAGGGGGTGCCTTTTGTGGAGTCAGGGTTCCCCTGCAAGAGTTCTCCCACAGTGGCTGCAAGCGAAATGGCAGAGGCGTGAGTCACTGCATGAGACGGGAACAGGAAGACATCCTGTTGATGCCAAGCCATTTTCAGTTCAGTTATGAGAATTTACACCCCCCCCCAAAAAAAGGAAAAATTAGCATTCAGCGTGCATCTCCCCCAGCACAGTGGGGTCTAGCACCTGTCTGGCCCCTGTGAAGGAGGGTCCTGGACACAGCTTGGTTTAGTGCTCAGGAAACTGGCCATGTCCTTGATCTGCTGCATCTGTGATGGGATCAGAGAACCCTCTTTGCCAAAGAAACTTTCTGTCTGAGGTTTCGTTTGGTTTTTGATTTTTGCTTGGTTTTCATTCAAATATGTTCCCTTGTTTCTCTTCTTGGGATGGTAATGTACTGTATGGCTTTTTATGATTTTCTTTTGTGTAAAAATTGTTCATGTTTTTCTGACAGAAACTTTTGCTTATGAAGATCAACTGAGAATTTATATTTGAGGGACTCTCTGCTCCTTTTCATGGAATTCTCATAGTCCCCTTGTTCTTAAATTATTCATTATATAGTGAATAGCTCCCGTCTATTGAATGCTCAGAGGCAGGCACCCTTTTAAAAACTTCACATACACCTTTAACCCTCACAACAGCTCCATGAGGTAGAGGGTCTATTGTTATTCCCAGTTTGCAGATAAGGGGGACTGAGCTCAGGTTAAGCAACATCCAGAGTCACAAAGTAGTTGAATGGCAAACGCCAGAACTTAAGCCCTGTTCCTGATCACGTTCCTTGCCAGCATTTACAGAAAGTATGTCAGCAGAACTTTGATCTCAGGAGATGTTCCTAGGAAAACGTAACTGTGTTCAAATAATTAGGGGAAATGCTGTAAACCACATGTCTCTTGCAGATCATAAGTGCATCTTAGCGTGGGAAGACACTGAGAAGTCCTGCATGGAAGAAGTCTTGCTCTTGCTCAGTCTACTTTTTTTGAACTAGGGCTTTTCAAAATAGATGTGAAGTGGACTCTTATTTCCTTGTATACCTATTAAGTGGTAACGCATTTTAAGATGCACCACCCTGGTATATGAAAGTATATAACCAAGTGTGAGTGTGTGGGCTTTGGAACCAAATACCTGGGTTACGTACCATATCTGCTACTATGTGGGTAAGCTATATCTGCTTCCTCTGCCTCACTTTTCCATCTGTACAATGGGGAAATATGATAGCACTCTCTCGCAGGGTGATGGTAAGGACTAAATTAGTCAATACATCTAGAAGACCTAGGAGAGTGTTGCGCACATAGAGAAGTACTCATTCTAAATGTAGAAGATTGAATCAAAACACTTGCTACCTGTGGGGTCTGGCCAAAGCCAAAATGCTATTTCATGATGTTTAGAAAACACAACAGAGGAAGTACACCCTCCCTCTTCCCCTCAGTGCTCTCTCTAGCTGCCCTAGATTCTGCCTTTCACCATCTGGTTTGTCCTGATAGCAGCTCAGAGCTGGGCTTGGGTCTGTCTCCCCTTGAGTAAAGATTAGCATGCACTCTTGCCGGGACAGGGGACAGCTATCGGTGTTAGCCACACGCTTGTGGGTGGCCCCAGCAGAATCTGCCGAGAGTATGCTGGTGACAAAGGAGCTCAAGTTCCCCGGGTTTCAATAAGGCAGCTGCCCTTGCATGCTACTGGCTCCTGGATTTCCAGAAGGGGAAGATGATTGGAAAGCATTGCACTTTGACTGAATTTGCTGCTCCTCCTGTCACCTGCCACTCACCAGAGCAGCTCCTCCAAGGGGCTCCAGCAGTGGATGAGAAGCCTTACAATTCTGCAGGCTCGGATTCTGGTGCTAGTGTCTCAGCACCCAGCCATCCTGAGCCACCTCGTGCAAAGTCCTGCAGCAGCCAGATAGTGTTTTGGTGGGGCTCCCTGCTCTTTCTCTCCCCTGCATATTCCAAAGTTGCTTGTGCATTGACTTCTGGGAAGGATCAGAGAGAAGTCCATTGGGGAGAAGTAAAGCAATTACAGGAATTTGCCAATTTTTTAAAATGACTTGCTGTTGCCCTTGGCAATTTTTCTCTAAATTGTAAATGCCTCAAAATGAGAAATTCAAATTAGCAAAACGCACCAGTCCTCTGTATGAGCAAGGCTGGTTGTCCATGATATAGTTATTATTGAGTAAAAAGTGAAATTTGCAGAACTATATATAAATATAGTTCCATTTGTTTGAAAATCCACATATACGTGTGTGATGGTTATGTTTGGAAGGGCCAGGAGAAGGTGTGGAAGGAACAAAACAGACTAGGAACAGTAGTTACCCTTTTGGAGTAAAATTAGAAGGAAAGAGTTTTAGCTTTTTATCCTACTCACATGCATATAGGTTGAATTTTTCAACATATTTCTTTTGTTATTAAAAGAAGAAGAAAATAATAAAAGGGAAACACCCCTAGCTAGCTCCAAAAATAGGGCTAGACTAAATAATAGTGGTTAATAATGGGTGTTGTCAGCCTGGGCTGGGAGGCTTTGCAGTGAGAAGGAAGGAAACTCAGACCAGACCAGAAAATGGGCCAATTCCAGTCCTAGTCAGCACAGCGCCGGCTCGGCTCAGCCGTGCAGTGGGTGGCTTTGGAGCCTGTGCAGTTACAAGTGGCGCTATGTTTTGCTTTTCCTTTCCCACGCCTTCCCTCCGGTAAGCCACCCAGGCTGCTGGGGTCCTCGGGGATTCAGCTCCCCCCATACTGCCCTTGGCCATGAAAAAGCACTTTAATCACCCAGGCCCTGACTGAATGGAGGCATCCTCCCCAAGCTCAAACACAAGTGGACACTGACTGCCAGGAGGGCTGTTGTTATCACTGGGTCACCTCTGCAGAGTCCCCTCCCTGAGAAAGTTCCTCCCCTAAAGCTTGGAGCCCTGCCCCGGGGGAAGAGATTCGAGAGTGTGAGACGGAGTAGGGAGAGCCTTGTCTCAAATTCAGGAACTGGGGTCCTTTCCCAATTCTGAGGAGCCTTGGACAAATCAAATTTCCTTTTGCCTCAGTTTTCTCAGATGCTAGACTTACAAAGTAATTTAATTACAGGGCAGTTGGAGGTGTGATAATAGACATGAAAGGTGGCAGGGGTTTTTTTTGTTGTTTTTTTTTTTTTTTAAGGTGGCTATTTGAAAGAAAAACTGGCCCTTAGTTATTAGTAGTGGTAGTGCTGAGCTGGGAAGTGTTAGTGCTGGGTGGACGGTGCTGGTGATCAGTGCCTGAACAGATTTCTCTCCCAACACAGCGTTCACTTTCTGCACTGATTGAGAAGCAGAGCCCCTTCCTTTGCAGCAAAGGACTTGCTGTCCTAGGAATCCCCTTTGCAGATAAGAAACATGAGGGCCTGAGAGGTTGAATCTGTTGTTATTGTCCAATCACTCAATTGTGTCCAACTCTGCGACCCCACGGACTGCAGCACACCAGGCTTCCCTGTCCTTCACCATCTCTTGGAGTTTGCTCACAGAATGATCTGTCTCTTTTTCCCACCTTCCCAGATCCCGCCAGAAGTCAGGGAACAGGGCCCAAAGTGAGGCTGGACTCTTGGACTCCACGTTCTAAGCATTTAACTGAACCCTCCTCATGCAACAGTCCCTATTCTGAGGGTAGCTGTAACTGGTTGTCAGCGTCTGTTGAAGAATGACTTGGAGTGGAACTCCACTCCTCACAGATACTTCCTGTAGGGTTTACCGGTTTTCCCTCCAGATGTCAGTCATTCGGAGAAGGCAATGGCACCCCACTCCAGTACTCTTGCCTGGAAAATCCCATGGATGGAGGAGTCTGGTAGGCTGCAGTCCATGGGGTCGCAAAGAGTCGGACACGACTGAGCAACTTCACTTTCACTTTTCAGTTTCATGCATTGGAGAAGGAAATGGCAACCCACTCCAGTGTTCTTGCCTGTAGAATCCCAGGGACAGGGGAGCCTGGTGGGCTGCTGTCTATAGGGTCTTACAGAGTCGGATACGACTGAAGCAACTTAGCAGAGACATCAGATCGTCCGGTTGAATGGCACACCTGAACTTGTCCAGCTCATTTATGCTAAGCCCTGTGGGCTTTTTCTGCTCACCTTCCCACTCTCTTTCCTCATTCACTCAGAAAGTAAAGAGATGTTGCACCTTCATTTGTTAAGTAAATATTTATTGAGTGCCACCATGCGTAAGACTAAAACCATATCTGTCTTTCACTGGCTTAAGTTCAGAGAGGGTGGGGAGCACCAAGAGATAAGCACACAGATAACGCCATTACAAAGCCAGAGGCAGTTTAGTGCCTGAGAGGTGCAAGGACTGTTTCAGACCCTCAAAAGAGGAACAACTCATCTCCATCTGACAGACCCAGGAGAGACATATCTGATCATATCATTCCCTGCTTAACATTTTTCAGTGGTTCTCAGTTGCAATGGCACCCCACTCTAGTACTCTTGCCTGGAAAATCCTATGGACGGAGGAGCCTGGAAAGCTGTGCTCCATGGGGTCGCTGTGGGTCTGACACAACTGAGTGACTTCACTTTCATGCATTGGAGAAGGAAATGGCAACCCACTCCAGTGTTCTTGCCTGGAGAATCTCGGGGACAGAGGAGCCTGGTGGGCTGTCGTCTATGGGGTCGCACAGTCGGACACAACTGAAGTGACTTAGCAGCAGTTGCCTCCTGCATAAAATCCCAACTCCGGAGCCTGGCAGCCTACCATTTGACTCTCTCCCACACCACTTCCAGCTCTTCTTCATGGTGTCTCTGCTCTGGTGAACCTGACTGCTAACTGCCTTTCCCTGCACAGCACCAGGGCTTTCATAGCCTTTGCCCTTCGGTTTGGAATGCCCTACCCTCCCAGCTCCCATGCCTGCAGTACGGTGCCACCTTCTCCTTGAAGCCTGCCCAGATTTCCCCTAACCAGAAGGAATCGCTCCGTCTTCAGAACTCCCTTTTTGCTGACCCCTCTGTCTCTCCTGATGCAGCTTTTCTGCTTTAGGTTATTTGTGGATGTACCAGTTTTCCCTCTGCTGAATGGAAAGCTCCTTGAGGGTTTATTTGTACATGCTCAACGCCTCCCAAAGCATCAGAGCAGCTCCCCAATAAACAGCTAGCCACCCCTCCCCGATAAACACCTGTGAGAGGGAGGGTTAGGGGTAGCTTTTGACTGAAGGGTCAGTAGAGACTTGGTGGTAGAAGTAACCCGACAGAACCTGGAAACGGGTGACATCTCAAAGGGGGTCGAAGAAGTCAGAGTTCAAGTCCAGGGACCATTCGAAGGGCCGCAGGTCAGGGATTTCCTCCACCTCTTTGGGGTGGTGGGTCCCCTTTGATTAATGCAGTGGACCCACTCCCTGAAAAATGTAAATACCCACTGTTTCACAGAGGGCGTTTGGACCTTTTGGGGAATAAAGAATCCCCAAAGCAAAAAGCTAGTTGAAGACTGAAAAGGTGGATTACAGCCATATTGTGCAGGGTTTCTGGGCCATGATGAAAATGCATTTACTTCAGCAGTTAAATAGGGAGCAGTTGATTTTTCTTTTTTTTTTTTTTTTTCCTTTACTTTCTTCTGAAGTATAATATCTTACAGCTACTGAGCCAAATCATAATGAGTTTTTTCACAAGTTAACCACACACATGTAACCAGTTCTTGGAAAAGTCCCCTGTGTCCCCTTTGCCACCTTCCCCTTCAGGAGTGACCACTAGCCTGATGTCTAATAGCATAGATTAGTTTCACCTGGGTTTGTGCTTAGGACCTCATAAGGTAGGTCCTTCTTTTTATTCTTTGTGTCTGGCTTCTTTCAAATGGCAACCCACTCCAGTATTCTTGCCTGGAAAATCGTATGGTAGAGTAGCCTGGAGGGCTACAGTCCAAAGAGTCACAAAGAGTGGGATCCAACTGAGCATGAACACACATGTACACACACACATAGGTTTCTTTCATGCAACATTATATTTGTGAGATTCATCCATGTTATTGCATGCGTTTGAAGCTTGTTCGTGGTCATTTGCTGTGGAATACTCCACTGAGTGAGTTGTTATTCTCCTGCTTGGGTCATTTGGGGAGTTTCCATTTGGGGGCGGCTATGAACATTCTGATGCATTCTTTTGGTACAGATGTGTACACAGTTCTCTTAGGTACACACCTGGGACTGGGATGGCAACATGTAAATATTCTTCCCAAGTGAAGAGTGCCATATTTTGTATTCTCCCCATCCAGCTGATGATTCTGAGGGGCATCCTAAGATTAGAGCAGAATTTTAGGAAGATTTATCTGGCTGTGGTATCTTTGATGGCTCAGAGTGGTGGTTTCAAGTTGTGTTTTGTTTCTAAGAGCCCTGGGAATCTGCAGAATCCCCTGAGGGGCTTCCACCAAGCAGAGAGAAGGGAGGCTGGAGTTAGTAGTCGTGTTCTGAGCGCCTCATTCACGGCCACCCTCCAGCAGAGCAGGTGTGCTCCTGTCTGTTTAATTAGCTTTTACCATTATCTAGAATTACTGGTCCATGGCCAGCAGTCTCACAATTGGACAGCTATTGGGAGAGAGCTCAGGGAAACCAAGAAAAGCAAAGCGGTTTTAATCATCTCCAAACACATGTCAAGAAAGGTCCTGATCCAGAGGCTGATGATAGGGAAACCATAGAAGAAGGTGCAGATGGGAAAATGGAACCTGTAGGACGGGTCACCCCTTTGAATCCTTTGACTGTCAGGATGCAGGGGGCTACTTTCAGAAACAGAATTGAAGTTTTGAGTCCCAGTAACTGTAGTTAAAAAAAAAAAAAAATGGAGAAGGGGGTGGCAGAGGATGAGATGGTTGGATAACATTACCAACTCAATGGACATGAATTTGAGCAAACTCCAGGAGATAGTGAAGGACAGGGAAGCCTGGCATGCTGCAGTCCATGGGGTCACAAAGACATGGTTTAGCGACCAAATAACAACAAACTGTAGTAAAGGTTGTTTTAGTAGCAGAGAGGTTGTGAAGCCAAGCCCAGAGAAGAGCCCCCCTACTGGGGAGAGGAAGGGGAACCCAACTTCTAACAAGTTTAAGGAGCAAGCAAGCTGTGTGGATGGGGGGTCCTGCACACAGCTCCGGGACCAGACACGGATAGAAGAGTCTTCTGCAAGCCCTTGGAAGGAGATGGAATGAGGGAGGACAGAGAGAGGAAAAGTAAGTACACACCAGCAAAATCTTCAAGGACAGCTGAGCTTGGAGAACTCAGAGACAGAAAGATGTCAGTCCGGGAGATACCTCGGGACAGTCAGAAGCATAAAGGCGTGCCCAGGGTGGGCCAGGGCTCCGAGACCAAGTCAGAGTCAGGAGGGCAGGACAGGCCAGCAGTGTCCGTGCCAAAAAATGGACTCATTCTAAGAGTTCTTCAGCTTTATCTGGAATCATGACATTCCACGGAAGTGCCTTCTTAACCATCAGTAGTGTTCAGGGTTCTAAGTATATCATTGTGCTGTTATCTCTGAAAACCTATAGCTGCGTGCTTTTGCACATGGTAGCTCAACCAGAAATTTCAGTTCTCTCTGCTAGCCTTTCCCAGAACATTCTGGGTAAAAGAGAGCTTACTGTATTTGTGAGCGTGGCTTTATTTTAAAACATCCATGAACAGTATTTTCTCTCCCATATGCTTGCTTGCTTTAGAACCTACTTGGTGAGGGAAGCTTCCACCCCCACCCTCCCCTATTTGGACTGGCCCCCACTTATAAAAGTCTGCTAGGGCTTCAGAAGCAGCTCTGTGCTGACCTCAGCCCCTTCCCAAGTGCATAATTGTCTCTGGATACTAGATTCAGTGTCTTGATCATTATGACAACATAAAAATATTAAGCACTTAAGCCAATGATCTGCGTAGTTCTGAAGAGCAGGGCAGAGAGACCACTCAGAGAGAAGCAAAGAAAAGGTGCCGAGCACATATATTGTTGTCCTTTGTTAAGGATGAGGAAGCTGAGACCTAGAGAGAGGAAGTGGCATGCCTGGGGCCACCAGCTTGGCAGAGAAATCAGGGAGTCCCAGGTGTTGTGCTGAACAGTCCTGAGGTGTCCCAGTCCCTTTGGCTCTTTTGCAGACCCCCCAGACCTTTTTCAGAATGTACTTTTCCCAGGACTTATCCTGAAATTCTGATTCTGGAGCTTAGGGGTGCATTGAAAGAACTGCCCAGGTGATTCTGAAAGCAAACCGGTTAGAAATCCAACTTCTAGACACTTTGTGGCTTCTGTGTCTCACTCCACACTACCTCTTAAGGGCAGGTATAATCTGCTTCTAAGAAAATGTCATTAAACAGGTTGCATTTCAGAGAGGAAAAACCAATACTTTCCTCTATTTAAGAAGGATATGGAATTATTAAAACTGAAAGTTACATTAATAGTAAGAGGGGAAACAGCCGTTAGACTACTAAGAAACAGGAGTTTTGCAACGCAGAGGATTCTTATACTTTTCCAGTTATCTGCAAAAATCTCTTACTTATTACTCACATAAATTTGCATTTAAATTCAAGAGGTTCACACAAGTCTATAAATAGAAATTAAAATAAAATATTTAGTTGACCCTCTCTGGTATATGAGAAAGCATTTCATAAATTTCAATCTTGGTGGCATTGTGATTACCCCAGACCTACCACATTAGAAATGCAATACCAGATTTCAACTCTGGGTCAAGGCAGAAACGACATAACAAATGGCAGCTTCTACATGTGACACGTAGGTATATTTTCCTAGAATTTAACTGGGGATGGTTTTCATTTACAAACGAAGGCATGAACATCCCACAACCATGGGATTGCTGGGTTTGTTCATTTATAAATGTTGACACTGACAGGTAATGGCTGTTTATAAGACTTGGATGTGTTTATTTACTCAGTCTATTAAAATCAGTCTCACAATTTCTACATGTAAGTAAACATATGTCATTTGACTTATATTATGCATAAAATTGTTCCAAAGAATCTCCTGAGCTTCTGAAAATAACCCAAGGACAAACTTTGATAGAATCTAGTTCAACCTTCTGAAACTCATATTTGGTTCCAGACCACTAAATGCTGATTTCTTGTGATTGGTCTCAGGAATTTACTCCCTGGACTCATTAAGTGTTAGAAAAGTTTAACTTTACTGTTAAATGCATGAGTAAATAAAAGGCACTAATGTCATTGTATTGGTACTAATATTTGCTGGAAAGTGTGTGTTACTTCTAGCGCCACTCGTAACATGAATCGTCCTTGGGAAGCAGCCCGCTCTGCTCCACTGTAAGCAGCTGACCTGTACACGTGATGGAGCCATTTGGGGGAATTTCCTTCTTTCCAGCGCGTGCAGCATCAGAATTGTACTTTCTTAGGTTTGCCCTCAATACAAGGGGGAAAGTGCCAGCGAGGCCAGAGGCCAGATAAGGAGCTGCTTTTGAAACCAATGGTACCAGGTAGCCTAAAACCAACCTCCGTGTCACCCTCGCTCTCATAACTAAAGGAAAGAGGAAAGTGTACACACTAGTGATCACTTCGGAAAGTCAAATAGAGCTGTGCTCAGGACACAAAAGGAATTGTGCAAAATATTATACTTGAGGTGTTTGTTATGGTTCCTAACTGATACAGAATCAGGCCTAATACAGTGAGTTTCTCTGACTTAACCTCTTCATTCGGAGATAACACATCAAGGAAGTATTATCTGAAGGAATGTTTTTTAATGTGACATGATTCCCATTTGTCTCAGAAATTCTTTTTATTTTTATACATTGAGTTCAGGCCCTTATCATCACTCACCTAAAATACAGCCACAGATCCCTTGTCAATTTTATTGGATAAAGTATTTATTGAATTCCTGTTCTGTGTCCAGCCCCGGGAATATATTCTCCCTTCTGTTTTCTGAATTATGAAGAGGAAAAAATTGCAAAGCCATCACTTCCTGCCAAGGCCATCCATGTGTCTCATAACAAACCAAATCAGTATGTATTTATTTTGTGTGCACAGCATATGGAAGAAGTAAAGAACTGTGTAATAGAGGGTGGCTGGCCTCAAGGGCCAACCGTCAGATTGAGAATTAAAGAAGGACCCTGGTGGGTGCAGTAGATGCAGATATTTGTGAGAAGTATGATGACCGTAGTTGGAAAGCCAGCTCTTGGGACCTGTGGTCTGGTAAGTTACTAGCACACTAAGAGGAGCAGAATATTTGAAATAGTTCTGGCCTGGAAAATCTGGGACTGAAAGTAGCCATAGAAATTCTTTTTCAGGGTTTACAGGCAGCATCCTTTCCCACTGCATTCCATTTGATGATCTTGTTTTGTGAAATTCTTGCCTTTAAGAGAACAAACCTTAACAAGCAAGCTGTTGGTAGTAACATGCTGTGTATTTAAATGTGTCATCTTTCCAATGGTTTTAAGTATCATTCTGTCATGATTTATCTTTTGCTTGATTCAACGCTCTTTTTTAAAGGTTCTCTATCTCATTGAAAGAAAAAGTTTAATGGATTTGAATTAATTCGTGTTTCTAAGGAATTTTATATCGCCTCTTAAGATGAACGGAGATATTCTGAAATTTTACAAAATTGAGCTGCAGTAAAAGTGTGCCTTTGGGGGGCCAGCTTCTTTAAATTGCATTGATGTTGCTAATGAGGTTTGGACCTTAAATAACGTGGCTTGGTTTCCTAGCCCATGTTTTCCTTCAAGTAACATTTTTTGGAAAAGGAGAGAATCAACAGGTTTGCTTTGAAAGAGTTCTGATCCTTTTACACAGAGAATAACTACAAGAAGCTTCCTCAGGGACCCCTTGTATCTTCAGTTCTTTTCCTTTGAAAATATATACACTTTCAGGTCCCTTGAGGTTCGAAACAAACAAGTACTTTACCTGTGAGCGCCAGCATGGAAAGTTCATCTTGCTGGTTACTCCAGGAGTGTGATGGACACTGCTTTTCCCCAAAGCAGTAATCAAGTCCAGACACATTTGATTGGAGGTTGGGCATGTTCCCTGCCTTTAGTTTCAGGGGAGAATGTGAGATGAGGGAAGAAAGAAAAATTAAATATTCTATTATGTAGTCTGTAGCTTGTACACATTATGAGTATCTGGATCAGAGTTGGGCCTTTTGTTTTTCATCAGTGAATGCACGGAGGGGCCCAGGGCTTCCTGGCAGGTTAACCTTTGGCATCTGTGACCTGGGTCCTGAATGCTGTATACAGCGGGCAAAGGGCCCAAATCATGGCTGTCTTAATCCCATCTGTGCCTCCTTAAAAGGCAATTACTTCCTCTGCACTGTGGACATTGGACATCCTTGCTAGATGGTGATCTGGAAGAGGAAACGGTAGATACTAATTAACCTATCTCCCACACTTCAATGACAGAGCTCATCTTATAGTGTTGGTAATTACTGTGTTACAGGCTATGAAGTGTTTTGGATCATAGAATCTTACTTTTAACTTTTTACCCTGGAAATTCTCAAACATACACAAAAGTAGGGTGCATCCCATGTGCCTGCCACCTAGCTTCAACAGTGAGCAACACATCAGTGGCCAGTCTTGCTTTATCTGCCTCCTCACCCAGTCCCCCCACCCTCCTGGTTTGTCAACAGAGGTTAATTTTTCCTTGAATTGTATGTAAATGTAACTAGTAGGCGCTCTCCTGTGATGGGCTCCCCTACGGTCAGGTTGATGGCTGAGAAATCCAGCCATGTTGTTGCTGCGTCAGTAGCTGGATTCCCTTTTTCATTGCCAATTAGACGACTTTCAGCCACACTTTTCTAAATATTCCCCTATGCTCTGCACCCATGTGCGTGTGCTCAGCCGCTTCAGTTGTGTCCAGCTCTTTGTGACCCTGTGGACTGTAGCCTGCCAGGCTCCTCTGTCCACGGGATTCTCCCTGGAGTGGGTTGCCATGCCCTCCTCCAGGGTATCTTCCCAACCCGGGGAATGAACCTGTATCTCCTACATCTTTTGCATCACAGGCAGATTCTTTACCGCTGAGCCACTGGGGAAGCCCCATGCTCACCACCCATGTTTCTGAATTAATGGGTCTCCCCTTATCTTTCCACCTCCCTTCCCTTCACACTGTGCAAACCACTCATTCAGGGCCCCCAGTCACCAGGTTCCATGAGCTAGGCTTGCTCTCTCCTTTCTTTACCTCTGTGAAGTGACTAATAACTGCCCCTCCTCTTGGTTGTGTGAATAACTATTACTGGTTTGTTTTTTTTTTTTTTTTTAATCATAAAAGCATCACATGTGGTTAAGAGCACAGCCTCTGGAGCCAGGCTGCTGGGTCACAGTGCTGGCGCCTCCACTTACCTTCGTTCTGACCTTGGCTGTCTGTGTTCTAAGTATCTGCCTCCCTCAGTTCCTTTAAGCTTAAACTAGGAAAAACAATAGTAAGAACCTCATAGCATTGTTTTGCTTCGTTTTGAGGATGAAGTAAGTTAATATCTGTAAAGCTCATAGAACAATACTTGGCAAGTGTAGGAGCTGTACAAGTATTAGCTATTAAGAGCAAAATAAATGAATAAAAATGTGCACACTGCAGGACTGCATCAAAATACTAAAAATCCCCTAAAATCCTTAGCACCTAGTGATAGCTACATTGTGGAATGTTTGCTTCCAGTGTGTTTTCTGGATATAATGTATTTTAACGAAACATATTTATGACTGGCTGACTAAACATATTTACACAGCGTTAACTTGTCCTTCCTGCGTCTCTTCCCTGGCTTTTGTATTGGTGTCACTCTGCCCCGTCTCTGCTCCTTTAAAGCTGCCTTTCTGGTCCCTGCCCACACAGGGAAGGCCCAAGGGTGTGCCCTGCTCTTCTCTCCATGCCCTCCCTCCAGAGTCCAGCACTCAGCCGCCACCTCCAGGCAGCTGATCCCCATTCAGCCCAAAGAAAGAAGTCGTATTCATTCTCACATTTCTTACCTCTTGTATCCAGCTTTTCCTTTGCATTCTAATTGCCTCCATCTGTTTGAAATCTTATGTTCTGACCCCTAAGAGCAATAATGATGCTGATAGATAACTCTGGGTGGCTTCCATGTGCCAGGTTCTTTTCTGTAATTTAATCATTATGGTCTTGTGAGGTAGGCACTCTTGTTACCCCATTTTACAGATAGAGCACCTCGAGGTTCAGTGAGGCTAAGTGGTTCATTCCGCATACACACGGAGCGCAGATTTGAACCCAGTTTCATCTGATCAAACATATGATCTATACCAAATTGCCTGCCCCCCAGACCTTCCACGGAAATGTTCTACCGGTCCCTCTCAGTTCCCCACTTCGGTTCCATCCTGCATAAGGTCGTTTGTTTTCCTGATAACACTCCCCAGGCCTGTCATTCTACTTAGTAACCTTTGGTGGCTCCCATTTTCATGTAACAGAGTCAGCCTTCGTCCACTCCACCGCTCCCCTCAGTAACCATTCTGAGAGTCTCCCCACTCCTTCGCCACCACCCGTCCAGTTCATACCCTCCGGGGATTGGTCCTGTTAAGACTTGTCTCCTGCGAGCATGTCTGCTTGCTGAATCCCTCACTGACTGTCTTCTCTAAGCTCCTAATGCTTGCACTTGGCATGCCTTTTGGCCCACTGTTATTCCTTATTCATATTCAGTACTTAGCCCATCTCGTTGGAATCACAAGCCCTTAAATCACCAGTGTAACACCCACATTCATTGTTTGTCAGCCATGCCCAGCCCCAGCTGGTGGCTGTAAATGTCAGTGAGCTGCACACACTTGTCTCAGCCCTTCACAGCCTCTTTCTCTCTCTCAAACCCACTCCTGTGCTCTGTGCATTCAAGCTGCTGTGCCGTTCGAAGCAGAATGACTAAATTGCTTAATCTAAAGTGGATGGAACAGTATTTGCCTGCTGCCTCACTTTCAACTCTCCCGTTAGGTGTTTGGTTGCTTGGTTGTTTTAATTCACTCGGGGCAAGTAGGTGAACTCTTCTCTGCTTAGCAGTATTAGAAAACATGCCCTCTGTTTAAAGTCAGTCAGATGCTAGGCCTTTATGACCAGAATCCTAAATATCTCTGTTCTGCTGCTTTGTCAGCCCATTAAGAACGAGGGTAGAATGGCTATGTTGTGGACAACATACTGGGTAATAGATCTTATTGTAGACAATGTCCAGCCCTGCTCAGCCTGGGGAGCTAGAGGGTGTGCAAGGCAGATCCCCCAGGAAGGCTGGTGGGAGGACTCCCAATAGGTCACATAGATGAAGAAGAAGGCACCAGTTGTCTGGGTTTGGGGATAAAAGGGCCATCAACTGTGCTTGCTTCAGCAGCATATATACTAAAATTAGAATGATACAGAGATGATTAGCATGGCCCCCATGCAAGAATGACATGCAAATTCGTGAAGCGGTCCATATTTTTAATCAATTTTTGAGAGTTTGATATTGAAACTCCAACTGAAAATCTCATCTACTTAAAAATAATTGTAATATAGAGCAGAACTATATATAACTTGGTTCTGTATTTTCCAAGTCTCCTGTAAATGTGTTATCATGCTTTCATAATTAGAAAAACAAAAAAGAGGAAAAGGCCATCAACCACATAACCACAGGTAAGAGATGAATGGCCATCTGGAATGTTCTGCCTCCTTCCTTAGACTGGTCCTGTGTCCCTTGCCAGGAATAACTTCCTCAAGGTGAAGTGCCTGTGTCTTTGGGAGCAAATGAATGATTTCCAAAACAACAGAAGAACATAGCAAAGAGCCCATTTCATTGCACCCCCAGGTGCTCAGCATCTGTGAAGGGAAGGAGCCTGAGAGGTGGGGTGACTCCAGCGAGGAGCCCCTAGATTAGTGCTTCTCCACGAGTGGTCTCCACACCACACCAGCAACATCAGCCCTTCAGGGAACTTCTCACATATGCAAATTCTTAACCCCCCAGCCCAGACATGCTGACTCAGAGGTGGAGAAGCACTGCTCAGGGGGCTTTCTCACTTCAGATAGCATCCTTTGCTCCCCAAAGCAGTGAGCTCTTGGAAGGCAGGAATTCAGCCTTCTGATCAGCTTCTCTGATCATTCCCATTTCCTTTCTCCAGCCCCAGCGAGCTCCTCGTAAAGGACCTGCAGGCAGGTGCAGTGTGTGCCGTGATGGCTATAAGCCCCAGGGTTGATTTCAGCCCTGTAGAGCCTCAGTTTCCTCATCTGAAAAATGGATTAATAACACCACCTTCACCATGACCCCCAAATATATTAAAATAAAAACAGGGTACAAAGCAACGCATATGACATAATCCCATTTGTATATTTTGAAACAGATGTATGAGTAATCACATTTGTATGTGCATGTGATGTCTTCAGAAGAAAACCCAAGAAACTAGTAACAGTGATTGCCTTGTGAAATCTAGAGTAGGAGGACAGCAAGTTTTTGTTGCATACTCTTTTGGATTGTTTAAAATCTGGACTATACACATATGTTCTTTTAAAACTTAAAATTAGTTAGGGACATAGGGCTTTCCTGGTGGCTGAGATAGTTAAGAATCTGCCCGCAGTGTGGGAGACCCAGGTTTGATCCCTGGGTCAGGAAGATTCCCTGGAGATCTTCCCACTAGAGTGGGAATGGCAACCCACTCTAGTATTCTTGCCTGGAGAATTCCATGGACAGAGGGGTCTGGCAGGCCCCAGTTCATGGAGTCACAAAGAGTTAGATACAACTGAGCAACTAACACTGCACTACCACCAGTGACATAATAGTAGTTTCCTTTTCAGGGACGTTGTAAAGAGTAAATAGAATAACTTGACAGAAAGCCCTGAACACAGTACCTGGCACAGAAAAGGCACACTGTTAGTGTTAGCCTTTGTCTTTAGTACTAACTAGTTATGGAAGTCATCTGTTCATTTATGTATTCATTCAAGAATTAACAAATGGGACATCCAGCTGACTTCAGCCAGCCACGCAGATATAAGCACATCATTTCTCATATCTTGTCTTGCTATGCTAGGTAGAGAGTAAAACTTGTTTGTAAAGATCAGCCTCAGTCTTGATGGTAAACACGTGCCTCTGCGTGGCTGGACCCTGGCCTGGCATATGGGGGTAGGTGATGGGGAGCCCTGCACCCCTACTTTGCACATCAGAGAGCCGTTCCCTCAGTGTACCTTCACTGACTGCAAATCTGTGTGGGGCATGGTCTGAGGGTACAAAGTGGCATTGCCCTCAGAATCTGGGCACCACTCAAGTGGCCAACCCATGCAGGAGGCTAATGTTCACAGCCCCAGAAACTGGCCCTAATCAAATGCAGGACTCCACCCCAGCTCCTCGGAGCTGTGAAGGGAACCATGCAGGTGGGTAACCTTTGGCTTGGAACAGGCAATATTTTGCAGGGTACACGTGGGAAGGAGCAGCAGGGTGTATCCCGTCTCTAGGAAAACAAACACGGGGTACACTGACACCCCGGGGTGATAGGTTCACACTGGCTGATGTGTTGGTTGCTACATCGTGTGTCTTAGTCTAACCCAGGTATTTATGGAGGCCCAATTCTCTGCATTAGTCAGTGTGAGAGAGAGGAACAGAGAGAGGCACAGAGAACTCACCTGCCTGGTTAAGGGTGTGGCTTTGAAGCAGAAAAGTTCTGGGTTCAAATCTGTTTCTACCACTTTCTAGCTGTCTGAGTTTCGAAGATTAGAAAGTACTTAACCTTCCTAAGCTTCAGTCTCAATAAGTATAACACATTCAACCTTATAGTTGCAGACAGTATTAAGTGAAGTATTATCTGTAGAGAATACTTGATATAGTAGCTGGCACATAGTAAGTGATGAATAAATGTACTTGCTAGACTATTATTATTGAGCTAAACTTCCCACAGTTTAGTGGGAAAATAATCTCCATGCACACAAGGTCAGTTACTTACCAATAAGCATTAAATAACATGCAGTTAAGCATTGAAATCAATGGGGTTGCAGGCACTTTTTGACAGTTTGATGATAGCTATAAATCCTCACTTCAGAAAAAAAAATAGGCACACATACCAAATTTTGTGTATAGCTTTAGGGACTTCATTCACAACTCTTCCTGTCTCCCCATCTCATTCATGGGCCATCCCTTAGGGATCTTTGAGCCCCTGAGCTTCAAACATATATTAATAGCAGGAATCTATAAGGGGAATTAGTCACTGTAAGCAAAAGTAGTTAGGGAGCCCTTCCTGGAAGAGAGAGAAATGTGAAGTAGTCTAAAAGAAGAGAGGACTTAAATTGGCCAACAGACTTCCCTGGTGGTCCAGTGGTTAAGAGTACACCTTGCAATGCAGGGGAACGCTTGTTCAATCCCTGGTCGGGGAACTAAGATCCCACACTCTATGGAACAACTCAGCCCATGTGCAGCAGCTTAGAGAAGCCCATTCACTGCAATGAAAGACCCTGCATGACCCAACAGAGATTCTGCACGTCACAACTAAGACTCGACACAGCCAAATAAAATAAATAAATGTTTTTAAAAGATAAAATAAATTGGCCAAGAGAAGCAGGCAGAAAACGTGGGTGGAGATTTCCAGATAGGACTTGAAAACACAGCCCACAAAGCCAGGGATGGGGTGACAGACCCCTGAGGCTACAGCAGTAGAGAGCAGGAGAGGTTCTAGCCGGGCCTCTGGAATCACATTGCCTGAGCTCAGATCCCAGCCAGGCAGCTTGCTAGCTGTGTGGCACTAGGTACATACTTAACCTCTCTGTGCCTCAGCTTCTTCATTTATAAAATGGGGATGAAAATGCATAGTATTTCTCACAAGGCATTTGTGAGGATTCACTAGGATAATGTACTGCCAGTCGTTGGCTTACAGGCTGCTGTCTGCCATACAATAAGCTCTAGGCAGTAATAAGCTGCTTTAGGATTAGAATTTTTATTATGGGATGGAAGTAACTGGGGAGGATCTTGACTGCAAAGCTAAGCCCTTTGAAATCTTCCTAGAGGTACTGGGGAGTCCCTGGAACTTTCCTGAGCCAGAGAGACATAAGCTAAAAATGGTACTTTATCTGAGCATATCCTGGTGAGGATAGATTAGATTGGAGGCAAATAAGGAACATGAATGGTTACAAGACTGATGCAATAATCCTAACTTGAGGTGCTGGGGGCCAAAACTGAGGTAAAATAGAAACTGGAAAATGGGGAAAAGTTTAAATGCAAGATTTGTCAAAGTATGAATCAAGAGAATTTAGAAAGTGCCAGGATCTAAGTTTGCACTGATCAAACCCAGGTCTCCTGCATTGCAGGCAGATTCTTTACTGTCTGAGCCAGCAGGGAAGCCCTCGTAAAGGGTCTAACTTTGCACTGTCCAGTTAGGCAGCCGTTGTGACTGGTGAGCACTTAAAGTCCGGCTCAAATGAAGATGTGCTGTAAGTGCAAAACACACACTGAGTTTCAAAGATTTAGTACCAAAAAGAGTAAAATAGCTCAGTTTTTTTTAACATTAATTTGTTTTAATTTTGGTCATATTGGAATAAATTAATTTCACTTTCTTCTCTTTTTTTTCATGTGGCTACTAGAAAATTTAACCTCGCATGTGGCTCACATTTCTGTCAGACAAAGGTCGGTTTTAGGAATTGGAAAGATGTCCTGTGGCCAGAACAATAGTGGTGCTGAGAAAGGTTGGGGCAGGTGGCAATGTTGTATTGGATTTTAGATGTGTTGTGTTTGAAGCAACTGTGCATCATTCGAGTGTAAATCAAAATAGGCTTTTATTTAGACATTGGAATTAAGGTAAAAGGTCAGGGTTGTATGCATGGGAAGCGTGTTGGTCTTAGCTAAAGTCCTTTAGGGTCAACATCTACGTCACTGAGGACTAGTGTGGGTCAGGCAGGTGCTGAGTAATTTACATATGTTCTCCCATTTCCTCCTGGTTCAACCCTATTAGGTATGGACTATTATTATCCCTTCCCATTTTACAGATGAGGGAACTGAAGGCCAGAGAAGTAAAGCAGTTCTGGGTAGTAGTCCATGAGGAGACAGGATTCGAATTTATCTGAATATAAAGGCTCTTTCTGCAGCCCTCCAGGACTGAGTCCCTGAGAAAACCAAAGTCAGAAGAAGGAACAAGAGCTGCAGAAAGGAACAGCACTGGGCAGGCAAGAACAGGACAGCCTAGCATCACGGATGCCAGGGACAAGACACTTTCCAGAAGGAAGTAGTTGTTAGGAAAACAAATTTAGACTTGAGTTACAAAGAAGGATGTTAAGTACTAAGAACTATTTCAAACTGAGGGAGGGTTAATCCTGTAGGTTAAGGTCATGAGAAGGAGTTAGAATTTTCCAGGACTTGTTCAGACCTTTGAAAAGTTAAGCATAGGTAGGAAGTGGCATTCTTTTAAGCTGACTTGTTCTAAGACCCAGGCAGAAATAAATGTGAGTAGAACCCAGAGGTAGGACTCTGATAATCGTCACTGGTGTTTCTCAGGAGGACCTATATCAGAGTTCTCTAGGAGGCCTATAAGCACAGATGCTTGGGTCCTGCCTCTGATATACTGGATCGGATTTTTTTTTTAGCAAGTGCCCCAGGTGTTCTGGATACACAGTGAAGTTAGGAACCAGCTGCTCAGGCTCTGCAGCTCTCCCCTCTGATTTATTACCCAGGCCTGGCTCATTGGTGCATGGCTCTCTGCCAGCTTCACTGGGACACAGGAGGAGGATGGGAACCATCCTGTGTCTTTAGCAATAGTCCTACCTGAAATCTGGGGCAGTCCTCTTAAAATAAGAGCGACCAGTTCTTCTTCACTTTGATCTTTTCTCAAGGCCATTGAACTCCCCACTTCTACCGTCATTGCTGTGGAGACCATCTAACTGAAGGGGCATCAGGCCCTGAAAGGGAGGCCTTGTCTTCCTTGTCCAGTGCTTCTGGCTGACGCTTGGCCTTGCTTTCTCTCAATTTCTTCCTGTGTCTTTTGATGTTCAGAGGCATGCAGTATAGAGTGGCAATGGAGAGGATGACATTGCAAGTCAGGTGGCCCTCAGTCCCAGCTCTGCTACGTAATTCAGTGTGATCTTTGGCAGGACTTTTTTCACCATCTGTGTTCATCTATAAAACAGAAATGATAAGAGAATTTATCTCTGAGAAGATTAAATGAAATGATTCTTAGATTTTACTTACCTAGCACATATTTCAGTACTCAACAAGCAGTATTAGTTTTTTGAATTTTATCATGATGACAGTAACAGTAACACCATCATTATTCAAGCTCAGGTCCCCTGAGTGGCAGGTAAAATCAACTAATCAAGTATACCAGACAAGGACTTCAAAGGGTTAACAAGTATAAAAACATCTGCTTTTAAAGGAAGAGCTCTGTTGAGGTCTTGAGAGAGACTATTCTCTTTCTTTTTCACTCTGCTTATTCTGAACCTGCATATACTTCTCTTAGAAAGGAATATCGGGACTTCCCCGGCAGTCCACGGGTGAAAACTCTGCCACACTTTCAATGCAGAGGTCACAGGTTCAATCCCTGGTCAGAGAACTAAGACCCCACATGCCCCACAGTGCAGTCAAAAAAATAGAAAGGAATATCACCATCACTTTATCTCTTCTCATCCCAAAACGTATCTTCCACTGTTCCACGCAGGCCTTCCTCATCTCTTTGTCTTACTTTCCGTCCCCATAGGCCAATAACTTGTTCTTTTCGCCCTTTGTTCTCAAAACTGAACAGGAGCAGGGCAGGACATGCAGGCAGCTGGTCACATGTATAGCTACCCATGGCCTTCTTGCCTGCGAGCTCTGTTTGGGAAGAAGAATTCTGCCTTAGCCTTCCTTTTCAAGTCGTAGAATTTGGTGTGTTCAGCAACGATAGTATGAAAGTAGAAATCATAGCTAATCTTTGTAAACTATTTACAGATTACAAAACAATAGATTAACAGTTGTGAATCAGTTGGGGTTTAGGTCCAGCAAACCAAAAGCACTCTTGGGGGTGCTAGCAGAATGAGCTTTAATATAAGGGATTGTGTGCTTGTGTAGTCAATGGAAGGAATGGAGACACAGGCTCTCAGTGGAGCCCCCCGAACAACTTCTAGATACCACCACAGAACTGGTGCCCAGGGGCCCTGCAGCATAATTAGCAGGCTGCTGCAGCCACACAGCTTCTTAGCACCATGCTACTAGTGACTGCACACTGGGGTGCCAAGAACCTCTGCCAAGAGCAGGTTGCCTACCACCTGGTTAGCCATCAGAAATAAGCCGAGCAGCAAGAAAGTGGCTTTCTCACTTCCACCTTCCAGATCCCTCTCGAATGCATGAGATCAGCAAAGCCTGCATCATCCAGACCCTAGCTGCAAGAGCACCTGGGTGTATTTGTTTGCTTGGGCTGCTAACACAAAGTGCCACAGGCTGAGGGGCTTAAACAACAGAAATTTAATTGCCTACAATTCTGTAGGCTAGAAGTTTGCAGTTAAAGTGTTGGGGAGGGTTGGCCTCTTGAGACCTTTCTCTTTGGCTTGTAGGTGCCCACCTTCTCCCTGTGTCTTCACATGGCCATTCTGTCCCCTGCTGTGGCCAAATCCCCACTTCCTAGGAGGACCCTACCTAATGAGCTCATTTAACTTGATTACCTCTTTAAGGACCCTATATCTAGATACAGTCACATTCTGAATCCTGGGGGAGTTAGGACTCCAACCTATGAAACTTCTGGGGACACAGTTCAGCTGATGACACTGCAGTAGCAGGGCTCAGCCGGAAGAGAGGGAACATGAGCCTGTGGGTGCTCAAAGCACTTCCCTTGGGCTGCAATCAGAGGATGCAGGTACTAGCTGCTCTCTGTATTTACTAGACTCACATGCTTATCTGATGCCTTTGAGATAGAGAAGTATTATTATCCCCATTTTTCCCATGAGAAAGTTGAGGTTTAGAAAGGGTACTAGTGTCACATAGGGCACTAAAGGTAGGAAGGGTCGGGGGCAGGAGTGAACCCAAGTCCCCTCGCCTAATCCTCAAGCATACACTCAGAGCTGAGCATCCAAGGCAGAGTGTAAAGGCTGGGCTATCAGCTAAAGCAGAGGATCCAGCATGTGTGCACCTACTAAGATTTAGCCCACTGTTAAAAGATTTTCTGACTTTTCTAGAGATTTTTCTTTTTAAAATGAAATCTCTTTTTTTTCAAATGTTGACAGTTAAAACACATACACACATTGTTTCTCTCTGTATGTTTCTGTTACACACACACACACACACACACACACGCACGCACGCACACATTAACCCTGTGTGGGGCCCAACCAAACACATCTGCAGTCTGGATTCAGCCTGTAGGCTCTGAGAGAAAATAATAAGTGTCTATGAGAATAGAAAACCAGTTCTTAGGGGCTTGACTATCCGCTCTCTGCATTCCTTCAAAGGCTCTGTCAGTAGATGTTACTGCCTGATTACTTTGAAACTCTTCTTTTGCTGAGTTTTTACCTTTGTTTCCCATGGATGCATGGTTTTTGTCTTGTTATCAAGCTTGAGAGAGAACTGTTCTTTCTTTTTCACTCTGCTAATTCTGAGCCTACATTTATACTTCTCTTGGAAAGGAATATCAGGATTTCCCCAGCGGTCCAGTGGTTAAGACTCTGCTGCGCTTCCAATGCAGAGGGCTCGAGTTTAATCCCTGGTCAAGGAACCAAGATCCCACATGCCGTGCACTGCAAACAAACAAAATTTTTAAAAAGAAAGGACTATCACTATCACTTTGTTGTCTCTTCTCCATCCCAAAGTGTGTCTTCCTCTGTTTCTTGCAGGCCTTCCTCATCTCTCCGTCCCCTTGACACTTAAACACCCATGTGTACCAGGCGTGTTAGTGCTAGGTGTTCCTGTGTGTCATCCCAACAAGCCTGTGAGATAGATTGCTGTCGCCCTTTAGCAGATGAGGTGCAGGAAGAAAGCTGGGTAAGACATTGATATTAATAGCTGAAGGAGGGATAAGAGAGTAAGTGGAAGCCTGCTTTTTCTCCCTGGTTTTTTTTTTTTTTTTTGCAGCCTGCTCTTTTATTACAGCCACAAGGGGTGTGTTTGCTTAGAATGTTGGCTTCACTCCAATGATTCAATTACTGGCCAGGCCTTGATGACTTGTGATTCAGATTCTGGGGCTTGCTGGTGCCTTCCTGCCAGAGTGTGCTCTATGATACATTTGCCATCCCCACCCTTCTCTCCCTGCTTCAGGCCCCTCTAGACAAAGATTAAAATGCCCACATTTCCCTAATGTGACATCTTGTTCCTAGGAATTTCTAGGAAGCTGAGAATTCAGATGAATAATAGCATTTGAACCAATGCAGAGCATTTGAATGGCTAAATGCTACTTTGCTACTAATGCTGTGTTTATTCAAATCTCTCAGCCACATGTAAAACTGAAAACCAGGCTGCAGAAGCAAGAGCCAGGGTTTTATCAGACCTGTGGTTCTGCACAGCGCAGGCACAGGCCTGGGCCCTTCTGGGTAAGAGGGACCCCTGGGGACTCAGGATGTTCAGATACTAACCTCAGCCCTTGCCTAGTAGCCGCAGCAAGAACATGCTCGCTTTGCTCATGGATGTGACAGGGGAGACCTGTCTTCCAGAGCACAAGACAGACAAACAGATGCCTTCTGCACCAGAAAGAGTGTTGCACAAATGTGAAGCCATCAGCAAGGCCACAACTCCCGGTCATGGGGTGTCAAGGTCACCCTTGATTGGAACCACATCGTGGACTGTTCAGTGATGCCCTGAGTGTTTGTGAATCTAATTAATTGGAATTGCATCCTTTCATGATACAGTAGTAGGAAGTGTGACTTCCAGGATACAGAAGCTTACGAGCTGGTTCAAGGCCCTGAGCTGGATGAACTGGGAGCACGTTTTTCTAATTTTAGTTGCCTCATCTATAAAACAAGGATGAAAAAGTAACACACCTTTCAGGCTGAGAGTGAGGCTTCACGGATGAATGTAGATGAAAGTACATGTACGCTCTGAGGTTCCTTACGAATATCAGGTGTTGTTTGTCTTGGAAGCTATTCTTGGAATAAGAATAAAGCAAGTTTTTTTTAATCCAAGTAGTAGCACAAACAACCAGCCAGACATCCATGCCGTTGAGGGAAGACCAAAGAAACCCTCTGAGGGTGCAGAGACACTCAGAGATGTTTGTGTCCCAGTCTGTCCGTCTGGTGCTGCCCCAGCCCAGCTGTTGAGACAATGCAGAGCAGCTGCAAAAGGGGAGGAAGTCCTCGGGAGACTTCCCGCTCCTGTAAACACCGCCCACCAGCCCGACGTCAAGCAGCCCGTGCGTGACCTTGCTCTCAGACACATGAGGCAGCTCAGCCACCCGAGTTCCTTGAAGAGGCTCCTCGGGTTAAAACAATATAATTTTGATTTGACTTCTCCATTGGAAGCATGTTATCATAAGAGATGATGTACTTTTCCAGTGGCCCAGTGAACAAGTTTTTCTAGAGGGGTCTGGAATAGAAGGGAACAGGCAGCCATCTGAGGGATGGGAAGAAGGCTGTCTGTGAAGGAGCCAGTGAGAACACAGAGGTCAGAAGTGGGGAGGGCTGTCAGGGCCCTAAGCTGGCAAGCACGAACTGTGAACCGCTGGCTCTTTTTCATCCTGACTGTAATACAGTCAGGAAGTTAAGTACTCTGCGTACCAGATGCAAAGTTTCTCACCAATTTTAGGAGGACCTACCCAAGCATTTTATAAATAAAGCCTGACTGGATGATTTGCTTATGGCCATGTGGGTGGGAGCCACGGCTGACCCAGTCCTGATACGTGTGTGAAATGTTCCACAGTTACAGGAAAACTTGCTCAGGCCTTGGAAACTCTATGCCCTGGAGGTTGAGACGAAGAAGAGAATGCTTGGTGTTATTTTCCTGTGAAGGAAACATTAAGAAAGTCCTGAGGGTGCAGCCTGGAAACCACAGACTGCTCAGAAAGGGTGTCGTATTTGCATTCTGGAGGCTGAGGACCAGTCCTCTGAACCAGAGCCAGCTGGGAGGGGAGCCCAGCTTAACGTGCTCCGGGGAACAAAACCAGTGTGGTTTTGAATCTGGGCACTTAGACTGTTCACAGAGGGGCTGCCTGCTGCCTTAGACCCGTTTCAAAGGTTCTATTAACAAGTGCTTGCTGGGAGCACGGAAGGGGCTGGGTCAGGCCGCTGGGTATGAGCAGGGTCACCAGGAGGAGACCCTTGGCCTCTCCTTTGGGTGTGGCAGGATGACTGAGGAATCAGGGGAAGAGGCAGCTCATCTGGAAGTGTGTTGTAACCCAGTTGCCCAAGGCAAGGCCACCATGTCCAGCCATGTGACGGCAGCTCCCAGTTTCCTGCGTGGCTTGGGCTCCCTTACGCTAGGGGAATCCTCAGATGGCTGTCTCCAGCCATTCCATTCTGCCATGACACCCGAGTGCCACAGAACTGCTTAGGGCCAATGCCCACCCACACTGGTCATTCAATATCCTAGAGGCCTGTTGATCAGGGAGGCGCAGATAGGTACAGGGGATTCCCATTACTTGTGCTGGGTGGGACCCCTGAGGATAAATACAGTAGCAGCTACTGTGTGTGTAGTGCTTTGGTCCTTTGCTAAACATTACATGTGCACCAGTGAATTGAATCTTCAAAAATCACAGTATCCCTATATTACAAATGAGAAAACACAAGCTCAGAGAAGTTGGGTAACCCGCCTAGTTTCACCCAGCTAGTA